>NC_141893.1:13270000-13573644 GCF_030686135.1 Camelina sativa
AAAAAAAAATTCGATTCAGTTTCTACTGGAAAAGCATGTAAAGAAAAGAGAGAATGCTAACAGGAGGCATTAACCGAACAATCTATAGAAACAGGGCATTTGGTCTAGTGGTATGATTCTCGCTTTGGGTGCGAGAGGTCCCGAGTTCGATTCTCGGAATGCCCCATTGGCTTTTTTTAATAGAGGGTCTGATATTCCAGCAGAAAACTGAATCAAATATCAGAATTTTTACTGAGTCCTAGATGTTTTTTGCAAATCTTCTTCCAGGTAAGGATCATATATTACCCTTTCATTTTAGCAAGAAAAAAAAATAAAAACGAAAGGCCAATAAAGTTTCATTTTTAAGTGCTTAATGAAATGGAATATAAGAGCATACTGATATCACTTCCGATCAATAGATATTTTACCTAGTAAACTTCATACAGGGAGGACCATCATCTTGTAAGCTGCCGGATTCACAGAGAACAAGCTGCAGAAACAGCAGAATCAAACACAAAAGCAAAGTGAAACAACAAGTCTCTCAACGAAAAAAGAAAAAATAATAATGATGCAAATGGTAATCATTAACTAAACAACATAAGAAACAGGGAATTTAGTCTAGTGGTTTGTTTGTAGCTTTGGGTAAGAGAGGTCACGAGTTTGATTCTAGGAATACCCCTTTGCCTTTTCATAAAAAAAAAATGTTCTAGATGCTAGCTCAGACTTATGATATATATACTCGTATTTGCTATGGATTTTTCAAAGATCATCACATAAATCATTTGAACAATGTTGATTAACCTAAATCTCTACCAAACATCGATTCACACACAATTACCAAAAAAACCAACTGATAGTTTATTAGTAACAGCTCAAGGATCAGAAATCAAATAGACTGAATCTAAGCCAACAATAAGTTTCCAGATTCATCAAGCAAAGTCCCTTCAGTAGGACAAGTATTTGGTTTAAATTGACAGTGAAAAACTCATTCCTTCTTCAACATTAACCAGCACGCATGAACCGAATCACATCAACAACAGAGCAATTTAGACAATTCAAGGGTATAAAATTCTTGTTTTGGATGCGAGAGGTCAGAGATTCCTATTCTATGAATTGCCTTTAAACTGAGTCTTAAGCATAAGGTCTACTATCCAGATCGAAATTATAGGCTACAGAGACATCCCTCGTTCACTTTAACCTAGGAGAGGCGAAAACTAAGCAGCACAAATAAATATAACATTCATAGCGAAAAAAAAACCTACAAAAGCAGTGAAAGAGCAATACGTACCCAATTAAGTAGAAGAAACAGATCATCCCACACTGATTCTCCAAACTCCGCGAAACCTGACGCCAAATACGAAATTCATCCCACATCTCAGATACACACTCAAGAAGGAAAAATTTGGTTTACTAATTTCGTCGAACAAGTGGTGAGCGTACCTCGTGATTCAGCATATCCGACAGGATGACGAGCAATCCGATCAAATGAATACGACGCTCAAATCTTTGCTATATATATCTGGTTTAACTAAACCGAAACTGCATCAAAATTAATTAATTCAATCCGGTTTAACTAAACCGAAGCTGCGTCAAAAATAAATAATTCAATCCGGTTTAACTTAACCGAAGCTGCGTCAAAACAACGGAACCAACCAAATTAGAATATAAATAAAGTAATAAACCCTAAGAAGAACGCTTCTCAATAGCCTCGTCGACTTAGCTTCGCGATGGTGGTAACGATGGCTGCTTCTTCTTCCTTTCTTCATCGAATCTGCTATCTCCTTCTTCTTACCGTCTCTCTCCTATCGTCAGACGCGGCGGCGATCAAAAGTATTAGTCCCGGAGAGCCAACTCTGGATGTTAGCCTTACTCCGTGTGAGCGAATCCAAGTCTCCGGCTATCCGAGAACCAAACTAGGCAAATATGCTAACTCTATTAGAGTAAACTTGCTTCCAATCCCAGAAAAGCTACACAGCAAAGTCCAAGTTTGTGTTCACCGGAACGCTACACTTAGAATGTGCCACTGTGAGAAACCTAATTGGAAAAATCTCCCGAAAGGGATCTGGAGCAGCTCTGTAATGTCTCCGTATGGTAAACAATACGTTGATGTGAGATTCACTGGTAGTGGATATGAATCGTCTGGTGGTTCAATGGTCACCATCACCGTTACAGAGGATTTTCAAAAATGGCGAATCTTTTGTCTTGTGGCTGGACTCGTTGTGATCTTGTTAGCACCAGTTGTTAGTAGCTGGCTACCTTTTTACTATACGAGTTCTATGGCGGTTGGTGTGTTTCTAGTACTTTTGATCATTATCTTCCAGGTTATGAGGTTACTGCCTACTGGGAGGAAGAATGTTATGTATCTTGCGTTTTATGGATCTGTGGTTGGTGCTGGATCTTTTATTCTGCATCAATTCTCAATGATGGTGAACGTGATTCTTGTTAATTTCGGGTTGAGTGAGGATATGTATAACCCGGTTGCTATTCTTGTGCTTGTGGGGATAGTTATAACTGGAGCTGCTTTTGGATTCTGGACTGTGAGGAGATTTGTGGTTTCGAAAAACGGAGGAGGTGTGGATGCTAGTGTTGCTCAGTTTGTGAAATGGGCGATGCGTTCTGTTGCTGCTACCTTTATTTTACAGAGCAGTCTTGATATCCCTTTGGCGATGGGAGCGTTCGTTTCTTCTTGCTTGATCGGTGTTGTTGTCAGCAAAGCGAAAAGCACTGTAGTTCAAAGTCTTTGGCTTTCTTCGGCTGATGCTGGTGGTGAGAGACGTCCGATTCATGGGAAAGCTGAGTTCCTTAGTCGCCCTGGAGGTGGATTGTGGAAGAGTGGTAGGACTGTACCTTCATCTTCTGGCTCTCCTTCTTATGGTATGATGATCTCACCGTCTTCAGTTAACTGGAGAACACCGATCAGAAATCAGGAGTACTATTCTACATACCACAGGACGCCAAACCGGAAGAAGATGTCGAAGAGAGAGTATGACGAGTTGACACAAGAGACGACAAGGGAAGCAATGGCGGGACTTGCAGCTTCTCCAGGATTCAGTGATTGGTTAGTTGAGCATGCTGACAGAATCAAGCTGCTTCCAACTGATAGCTATGATGACGAATTGGATAGCGGATCAGAATCAACCGGTGAACAATCCTGGACAGGTCTTTTCTGGTAGAGAATTAAAACCTTCGAGGCAACTCTTGACTACTTTGCACGACACATACTGCTTATTATTTAACTTGGCATGAATCAGAACGTTGTAAGGGTTTTATAGCATTCAATGAGTTTAGGGGATAGGTTAGGGTTAGGTTTAGAATCAATCTTTGTACAATCACAGTTTTCCAATTTTAAGCAGCTCACATTTAATTATGTAATTGTTTAGTGATGAAATTTGGTCCTTTTGTTTCTCCAATAATTGTTGAAAGTGAAACTGTTCTTTTAGAGATCGAGAACCAAAGTTGTACTATTAATCTTTCAATGATTTTCATTCAATGCTATAATTTATAAACCAAGAAAAATTCCCAAAATTTTTGCTTGGACACAGCTGCAGAGTGCACACACAAGTACGCAGCCAATGACAACCAAAACCATGTAGAAGCTAAACCGAATGTTAAGAAAATGAGAGAATCTGATTACTTTCTGTACATTTGAAAACAGTGATATCAACTAGATTGTTACAGCATGTTAAGGCTCAAAAGGGAAAGTTTTGCTTCCAAATTTAATAAGAGTATTACATGAACAGAACAGTGTCTACATTGGAAGGGGGGGATAAGCTGTTCTCCAAAGCCATTACAATAAAATCTGTTCCATAACCAGGAAACTCACACACACAAGTAAAAGACTAATCTAGGTGATGAAGAAAAAGGAGACGCCTCGAGATGATCGTCCAACAAACAGAGAGATTCGGTAGTAAGAAGTGTCTCGAATTCTTGCTCATCTTCAGGCAGAAGCAGACTCGTCAGTCGTCAAGAGAACCATGCTCAGGAAAATCTCATTCACAAGGCATACCATTAAGGGTATTTCAACTTACGGCTCTTCTCTGATTCTCACCCTGCATATGTTTTCCAAGCAGTAATACTTGAGAGGATGTAAAACACATATAGCTGAAGTAAGTTCGATATCAGAAAGTGAGGAAGCTTACAAAACATTCAAAAGGGTACATCAAGCAAAGTTTCCACTTTCCACTCCTGCACTATTTGGTGTTGGATTTAAAGCTCCTTCGTACCAATACATTCCTATTGACGGAATTACTCACAGGAGATGCTGCCTTGTAAAGTGCATACAACAACGTTCCCTTAGAAGTTAGAAATAGAAAAACATGTGCTTCTCTCACTTCACAAAAAGAAAACAAGGCTCCGCGTAAAGTAGAGAACCATCGGCTTAGAACCTAAAACAACAACAAAAGAGTATGCTTTTACGGCCTTAGCACAAGTCTTCCTAGAGAATATTCAGATTGTAAAAGAGATAGTGCTTAAGTAAATATATGATTTTCAATAGGTAATATAGAGGAAAGACCTCAACTCCCAGCAACAATCAAAAACCATAACGTAATTGTTACAATTTGTACTGCAGTTTCCTTTAAAGAAAGTCCACAAGACCACAAAAATTATTTGAACTAGATTGCATAAACAACAGGGCATTTGGTCTAGTGGTATGATTCTCGCTTTGGGTGCGAGAGGTCCCGAGTTCGATTCTCGGAATGCCCCTTTGACTTTTTTGTAAAACCAATGTTCTAAATGGCAGCTCAGACTTATTGCATACAAACTTTTATTTGCTTCCGGATATTTCACAGATCACATTCATCATGTCAACGATGTGTCTATACCTAAAACTCCACCAACACTAACTTACAAACAATCCACCGGGAAGTCAACTGATAAAATTTCATATGGTTCATTAACATCTTCAAGCATCAGATATAAAATAGATTGGATCTAAGCCAATCGTTAATCTTAAGAATAGAAGAGCAGAAAAACTGTTTGAATCATATTGCATAAACAAGAGGGCATTTGCTCTAGTGGTATGATTCTCGCTTAATCTTAATCTTAAGGATGCCCCCATTGACTCTTTTTTATAGTAGATAATCTAAATTCAAGCAGAAAACTGCTTAGATAATCAAATATTTACTTAGTCCAGTCTAAATTCTTACATATAAACCTTTCAACTATGAGTATATACCTAAAACTTCAGCAATCATACGGGCGTAATGTCTACAGAGTCAGTCAATAGAGTCTGTCAATAGCCTAAGCATTTGATATAGCAACATCATCAGTCACATTTTAAGGCAAACAAGACCACATGACTAATTCTTCTAATGATTTTTCGTGGAAGAAACTTAAACAATTGGACCAATATAATTCTAAAGTTTTTCCATTCAATACAAACCAGCGATTCAAACAAAAATGCATATGATCATTTCAATAGAATTTAATAGATTAGATCTAGGAGCCTTCTGTTAAGACTAAAATATATATTTATAAAGGTCAACTAAGAGAGTGGGATCAAAAGCTGACCAAATCTAGAACGTTTCAACTAAAATACTTAACAACAGGGCATTTGGTCTAGTGGTATGATTCTCGCTTTGGGTGCGAGAGGTCCCGAGTTCGATTCTCGGAATGCCCCATTTACTTTTTTAAAAATAGATTGATCAAAACTCAAGAAGAAAATAGCTTATTTTATCTACTCTTAGTTCCACCGCAGATCTTATTACCCTTTCATTTCAGCAAGAGAAGTGCTAAATGCAAAGGAAAAGAACAACTTACCGCTCTTTCAAGTCCAATCAATAAATCTTTGTGACCAGTCTCCTTCATTTAAGGGGGACCATGTTTTGTGAGCAGCCAGATTTACAAAGAATGAGCTGCGGAAACAGGGAAAGAATTTTGATTACGAATCTACAAGAAAAGCAAACGGAGCAACAAACCTTTGACATAAAATAGAGAATGCTACTAGGAGGCATTACCTGAACAACATAATAAAAACAGGGCATTTGGTCTAGTGGTATGATTCTCGCTTTGGGTGCGAGAGGTCCCGAGTTCGATTCTCGGAATGCCCCATTGACTTTTTCTAAGTAGAAGGTCAAAAATTCCAGCGACAATTTTTCTATATAAAAAGCAAACAGTCAATATAGATCAGCAATTCGAGAATCCTTCTTAATAAACAAACAACTTTACTTTTTATCCACAAGCCATTAAATAGAGGACACTTACAGCTGTACATTGTCGAATCCTCCATGAATGAGCAGCAAGAATAGGGAAAGGATCGTTCTTTCCTTTAGAATGAGTAGCCAGTGCAGATTGATACCTTTAGAACAAGTCTACAGTGCGACTTCATTCAAGCATGCAGAATCGAAGCAATTTGCAAAGGAATAAAGTGCCACTGTAGAACCAGATAAAACCAAAACCATGCAATCACAGGAAAAGAGGATTTAATATGAGAATGCTCCCTGGGATTAACCTACCAGGCAGTAAGTAAACCTAACTGAATGTACCACTAAAACACGAAAATCTAGTCCAGAGATGACAACGTAACTGCTGCGGGAATGCTTGAATCTAAAACGATGACTATAAACATGATTAATAAAAAATCAGATGGCTCACAAGAGAAGTTTGCTTTCAAATTTGTTCAAGATACAAATATATTTAGCACAAATTCTACAATGGGAAATGAGACTTGGAAAATGATTCTGAGTTGTTCTCCAACTAAGACGATTGAGGATGATGCTTGCCTAGAATCATAACCAGCCAGCTGTTCTCTGCATCACAATTGACCTTCCCGTGAGAACTCAGAAATGAACCCTAGACAAAAGTTACAATATATTATGTCATATTCAAGAATACAGACTGACCTAGATCATGACGAGATTAAAACCCCTCCAATTATCTTCTGATGTTCTGGAAACCTTTCATGAGATGCCTAACAAGTAGACTAGTTCTGCATCTACTGGTATGGAGAATCAGTTGTATGGATTGTTATTGTCTTCTCGTTGATCTTCTAGTGGAAGAAGACTGATCTAGGAAAGCATCAAACAAAAAATTCTATTCATTTAGGCATACAAGTATGCTTTTCTACCAATTTAGGATACTTAAACTTTGGGCTCTGTTCGATAAAAGCAGGTGGTCGCTGATAAGTCACAGATGCAGCTCTGATCAAAATCCCAGCAGTTAAACCCCATATCATAAAATCCTTATCTCCTGTTCTGTAGTCAAAGTAGTGGATCAAATACTTTTCGCCCATCCACTCTCTCTCTTCACATCTTCGTTTCTCATCCTGGACCAAAAAAATGTTCAAGCAATGATGCTTCAGAAGAAAAGAAACAGCTAACAGGTTTAGTAACTTGATAAGAAACAAGAGGAACCTTAAGAAACATTTCCAAGGGTGCATCAAAAACAGCTTCCACTTCCCCAGGATTTGGTATCGGTTTGAATTTTGTTTTGTCCCTTAAAATTCCTATCACAGGAATTACTCTAAGGAGATGCTGTAAGACAATGACATGTTAAGAAGATATCAATCAGAAAAGGAGAATTGTGCATCTCTCACTTAAGAAAAGGAAAAGAAAGCTTGACATACTGCAGGAAACATTTGCCTTAGAGCCTAAAAGACAACAAAAAGGCATTATTCTTCCGTATTAACAAAACTCCAACTAAAGAACATTCAGGATCATAAACTAGATAGCATTCAAGAAGGTCACTTGAGCTACCAGATCTCTACTACTATGATGTAATACAGCTAACATGAAAGTTCAAGAAACAAAGCTAAATAGAGCCACAGGTAACGCATACTATGACCTTGACGTTCAACCACAGATCAGCAGGATAGACTATAACCTCCATTTTCATTGACAATCGCAAATTATGATCTCACTAAGTAAGAACATGTATAACCAATAAGACATACAGAATTAGGAACCATACCTTAGAGAGAAATGGTTCGAGAGAAGTGACAACATCAACAAGGGAAGGGTCCAATCCAATCTCTTCCTCGGCCTCTCTGGTAGCAGTCATCCCATCATCTTTATCACCCTCATCCGCTTTACCACCTGGCAGTGATACTTCTCCTGCAACCAAAAACACCTCAAAATCCAAAAACACACTCTCAAGAATCTGAATAAACCAAATACAAAGACTGAACCTTTAAATCTCTGATACAGAAATCAAAAATCCCTCTAATCTTAATTCTAACTCAAAATAAAAAACGAAAGCGAAACCTGAGTGAGTAGACAATCGGGAAGATCTCTTAGTGAGTATGACACGCAAATCACCATCGTCTCCTTCGAAGATACAGATCAACACAGCGGCTCTCTTGGGTCTAAACCTCTCAGGGTCTTTCGAAACCGGAGCAATCATAGATTCCTGAAACCCAACCTGAGAAACCACTTTCCCAGCGGTCTCCTGATCTCTCTGCATCTCCTCAGCGTCGTCAAACGATGAAGAAGGCGGCGGCTTGTAGCCGCGGAGTTGCTGGGCCAAAGCGGCGAGTCGAGAAGACCCAACACCGAAAGAAGAAGTCGCCGTCACCGTAGGCTCCATAGATTTGCAGAGAAAGGTTGTTGTTGTTGTTGTTGTGCGTGCAAGTGAGGGAAGCCTACGGCAAAGCATAAACATCAAAATCCACCGATTTGAGGAAATGGGATTACTGTGTGTTGTTGGCAAAATCTAATCTAATCATTATTTTGACAATTTTTAGGACACACCCACCTCTTTCCTCGTGAGTGAGTCTACACGTGTTTCTTCTTCTCGTCTTGTTCCTTTTTTGGCTTTTCGTTCGCTCGTGGGGAAGCTCCCATAAAGGTTGAACCTTTATTTGTGTTGCGACTTGTGAGAATTTTTTAATTTTATTTTTTTCTTCATCAAATCTAAATAAAATGTTTATGATGTAAATATATATATATATATATAATTTAACTTGTAAATTTTTTACTTGTCAAGATGTGGAAAGAAATAAATTGTTTTACTGATTAGAAGACTCATCAATCTTGTTGAAACTTCAATTTTGATATCACTTTGTTGCAGAATCGATCAATTTTTTGTCAAGATACTTTTGTTTTTGTGAGGGCTTGGCTCCAATTAAAAAGATGCATTGGCTCTCCAACACAAGAATTTTACAGTTATTGGTTATTTTAAAAACATAAAAAGTCAGTCAATTGACGAAAACAAAAGATAAGTCAGTCACTCTTTTGTTAAATCTGTATTGACATATCATTTACACATAATTATTACAGTATCTGTTAGCTACCTAATTTTAACTAAAAATACAAGTGGAACTGGTAAACCACCTTTTACGAATTTCAACCAAGTAATCGAAGGGTTGGCACGATCAAAGGGACTTTTTCATATATTAAATTAAACTAGACAGTTGAGAGTATTCTTGTGTTCTCTATATTGTATATTAAGCATTATAGTGATCATCTTTTCAGAGAGTATATATCATCATAGTCCTCCTGTTCGTGGCTGATCATAATTAAACAATATACATATACATCTTACTATTTTATGTTTTTCCGTATGTGCCACACCTATGTTTTTGTATAGTATCCATGTAAAAGGACTTCAACAGTATACATATACATATATCTAGAGTTAGAGTCAAACCAAACATATATATATATATAGTCTCAAATCACTTATCAAATGACATTATGTTAGTTTATATGTAACTTCTATCAGACTGTTTCTTGTCGTGGTTGAATTTCTAATTTCTATTCGCCTTGGCTTTTTCTACATGCAGTTGTTCAGACCAAAGGAAAAAACAAAACGCAACAACATAATAATAATCGAATCTGCAAATTTAGAGGTATAGATAGAACAACAAAATGGGAGAAAAAGAAGAGAAGAAAGAAAAAGGCGAGGAAATCATCACGGCCGTTTACAAGGTTCACCTTCACTGCCGGAAATGTGCCTGCGACATCAAAAAGCCCCTCCTTCGATTCCAAGGTTAGGCTTCATTTTCTTAACGATGATCCCAATTGTTTGCAAAGTTGTCCTATTTTAATAGAAAGTACTTCCACTGTTTCATAGAAGAGATGGATCTTGTACTGATGTTTTCAATCGGCTTTTTAAGTTTGGTCATAGTCCAAACTATTATATATAGAGTTTTTGCATGGCTTTTTTTTTGTAATTCTTTGTTTTTTTTTTTTTTTTTAAGTTAAAGTAGCCAATACAACATTACCCAGAGGCAAACCAGGCCGTCGATCTCAACCGTCATAAATGATTTTTTTTTTTTAATAGGTGGAATACCATAAAATTGTTACATTTTGGTTTAGCAACTATCATTTGGAGGTTGATAATGATGTGGTTACATTTTGACAATAATATATTATTGTAGGGGTTCATGGTGTGGAGTTTGATTTGGAAAAGAATGAGATCAAAGTAAAAGGGAAAATTGAAGTCGTGAAGATTCAGAAGCAAATCGAGAAATGGAGCAAGAAAAAAGTAGAGCTTATCTCTCCCAAACCGGCCGAGGTTAAGAAAACCACCACTACAACAACAACCACTTCTGTGGTAGAGAAGAAGACCACCGAGGTCAAAAAGGTATATATTTTGCTTCCATAATCGCATACCATATATATGTCGTACTCGTACCTATATATGTGTGTGAATGCATCTATGACTTCACTTTTAAGTATCAACAGGAAGTTATCCGTACAACAGTACTAAAGGTACACATTCATTGCGCACAGTGTGACAAAGATCTTCAGAACAAACTCTTGAAACACAAAGGTATGATCGAGACATCGATTCCATAGAAAATTATTTTGATCGTTTGAAATAGTATCAAATGAAGGAAAAACGTATATATATATACATAAATTCCAAAATCTATATTGATTCGTTTAGTCTACTTGCTTGGATTCTAACTTGGTTATTTTCGTAGCTATCCACACCGTAAAAACGGATACAAAGGCGCAAACCCTAACGGTACAAGGGACAATAGACTCCGCAAAACTTTTAACTTATATAAAGAAGAAAGTTCACAAACATGCAGAGATCATAAGCTCAAAGACTGAGGAAGAGAAGAAGAAAGAAGAAGAGGAGAAGAAGAAGAAGGAAGAAGAGCAGAAGAAAGAAGAGGAGAATAAGAAAAAGGAAGGAGAGAAGAAGAAAGAAGAAGTAAAAGTAGAAGTGACCAAAACGACTACACAAGGTGTGGAGTGGAAAGAGACAGTAAAAGTTGAGGGCCAAAAAGATAAAGATGGAAACATACCTTACTTCGTCCACTACGTCTACGCTCCACAGTTGTTCAGTGATGAAAACCCTAATGCTTGTTGTATTGTCTAGCTACAGAGTTGTACATGTTTGTAATGTTGTTCATATCATGAAATTATACAGTATGAACCAATATGACGATGTATTGCAGTGATGTTGTATTAGTAAAGAACCATCTATAGAAACAGAGATATGTATGATTTTGCTCTTCGATGCCGGCAAATCAACGTAAATTAATTAAAGCTATGATATTTGACGGGAAATATAATTAATGTTTGCATTCTAAAATAATGTTAACAAAACGGACTATGTAATTTAAGCTTAACGAAATAGTGTGTTACATTTTATTTTTATTTTATGACAATGTTATTATATAGAGCACATTATGTATATAAAATACAAGTTTTTATATGCATATATATATATATATATATATATATTAAACTCCCGCTTTTTAATACTAGCGACCCTTCCATATATCAAAGTGTCCCGATGACTTACATAATCGTATACAATTATTTTTGGGGTTTTCTCTTTGTATTAAAATTTTTTATTTGTATTAGATAAATAATTTTTTTTTTTGTTGAAAATACATAATTATATATTTCTGATCATTATAGTTATCAGAAGTGTTACGTAGTTGATTAATTATATTTTGGATATAGAATTTTATTTTAGAACTCGATTATAAATGTATTTTCATGTACAATATCGTTTTTTAAATTTAATACCTTGATAAATCAATATTCTATCAATCAAAAATTAAAATTTCGGTTTCATTTATATATTAACTAGGTAACAACCCGCACTATGTGCGGGATAAATTGATTTAAAGAAAATTATTATAAGTAAAATCATTATCTATAACTAATATCTGTTTGTATAAACATAAATACATAATATGTAATTAAAGATTTTTATTTATTTATTCAAAACTGCATTTTTGTGTAAAAAATACGTTTCACCCGTAAATCTTTGAATGTGTAAGAAGTTTTATGGTAGAAAAAATATTGATAAAATGTTACTATTTATATTGCAATATGTCTTTTGTGTGGCTTAAAAATCAAATTCATATCTTCTTATGTTTCATTTTGTAATTATAACAATTTTGCATATTTTTATTTAACCATAACAACATATACTAAATTACTCGGTAGTTTAATTATTAAAATTTATTATATGTTAGTAACAATCAGATTCTAAACTAAATTTTCTGAAGATAATCTAATTTATTTATTTAACTTTTTTATTAGGCTATTTAAATCTTTTGAGTTAGTTGGTTTGTTAATATTTTCTATAAATGACCGATTATTATCAACAAAACCATTTTGAAAAAAATAATAAAATTCCAAAATCAACGTATTCATGTAAGAATACATTTCACCCGTGAAATATGTGAACGTGGTAAAAAAATATTTATAAAATATTACAATTTATGGCAATATATCATTTTGTGTGTTTTAAAAATCAAATTTCTATTTATGGTTTATCGAGTAACTATAACAATTTTGCATAACCTTATAGTCACTCATTTTAAATATATTATAATTTTTTTTGGATACTAAGTTTATTTATAATGATAAAAGTTATTGTCTCATTCCTTTTATATTGCACATAGATGAATATATGTTATCAATATTTCTATTTTTTAATGAATAATGACACAAAATGTTGAGAATAATTAGTTTACATACTTAGATATATATAAATAATCACATCATGATATCCTCTAATTTGTTGACATTTTTATATTTATTTATGAATATATATAAATCTATATTTATTGGGAATTAGGTTTCTTTTAATAAGTTGGAGATAATTTAGGGGTAATATACTTATTTCTATAATCAATTATAATAACTATTGAAAGCTTGTTATTTAAGTTATTATGGTAATAATACTAACATAAAAAATATCATTTTGTTTTTATATGATTACGTTGATAAGTTATATGTTTAATAAGTCATATGTTCTTTATTTTTATTTACTTTATATTAATTGATATGTTTTTAATATGTGATATTTAAATTTATGTAAGAAATGATGACATATAATTATTATTCAGTTAATTGTTCTTTTTAAATATAATGGCATGCTAATGTAATTAATTAGAAAATTTAAAATTATTTTGCTAAAAAGTGCATAGAGCTCTTTGGCAACGATATATCAGTTTTTCAAAATTGTGTTTCTTTATTAATATATAGGAGATAAATCAATAAAACACCATAGTCTCGAATTATTAATTTATAGAAGTTTTATCGTAAATCATAGTAGTAATATTAATTTCCAAAATTGTTTTATTGTGTCGGGTATCATGGGACATAATTTTGTCCGCTGAAAATGTTTGATATTAATTTTTTTTTCAAATAATGTGTTTAATGATTATTCTAAATAAGACCGATTTTATGATTATACAGCTCAGTTTTTTTTGTTTGGTATATTCACATCCGTTGTAATTTAGTATTTAGAGTTTTTTTTTTCTCAAATTTATAAAACATTAAAACATTTGATATAGATCGAATATACGTATAAACCATAAATGTGATGTTTTCGGTATCTACTACACGCATTGATGAGAAAGATTTTTTAACTACCGGTACAAAAAAAAAAGAGCAATATAGTTTGAATAATAAAAGTTAAAACAAAACGAATATTATATGTGAGATCAGAAAGATCTAGAGAAAATAAGATATTAAAAGAAAGATATATTTGTATATTCACAGGAGTAACACGTTTTAACAACTAACTAACGTCGATCAACCATTTTCGAGTTTGCAAGAGGAAATAGTTCATTACGTAAAGATGTGATTTTTGTCTGATTTTATATATCGCATCGTATCTAACAGTAAATGTGGTATATATTTTCTTATTTACTTTCTCGATTTTAAATAAAATCTTTGTCTTACACATTCTTCCTCTTAGTTGTTAGATACGCCCAAAATTCAAAGTTGGCTAAATTGATGTGTAATCTTTAAGATATATATTAATTTGTGTTCTTGATGAACTAATTAGTTATCTTATGACAAAAAGAACCAATTAATTACATGTGGTCAAATATTGTGTGACATATATAAGTACAAATTAACAAGTAGGAAGATTTGTTTCCTCTTTTCTTTTTCCTTTGTTTATAATCTAATTCTACATGATAATTTTTCTAGTATGTCAACTTCCCATATTAGTTTTCCCATTTTTATATTGTACGAATTCAACATATCTCTCTGTTCGCTGCATTTTTCTTAGACCTTAAAAAATAGAGATTACATAATTACTACTTTCCTAAGTTCTTACGTTTGACCGAATCTTTCTGTTCTTCTTTTTTGTTTTTCAAATTAGATATTGAACCTATTAGGATGACCAAAATAGTTTTGCCATGTAGGTAATTCACAAATCACAACGTGTACCGATGTAAGTGCACCCGTGGCAAACAAATCTGATTAGTAGTAAAAACTAAGGGGAAAAAAATATGAAATCTATATTGCTTAATAATATACATTTTTCCCATAAATCCGAAAATTTTACAAACTCATAATTGCAAACATATATTTTAATCAGATAAGAATAAAATGAAACCAGATTTTTAATATAATCCAAATTACATATAAAGTTAGGAAGAATAATTCTGAATTTAAATTAAAATGTGGGTTTATTCAGATAATTCCTAATTAAATTCTTGAAAATAAAAGCAAAGAAATTATTCAAATTACATATTTGTTTATTCTATTTTAGTATCCTCCAATGAGAGAATCACGGAAATAAAAAAATGAATCTCTCTATCTACACTATATCTTCCAGGTGGTTCATAATACTTTCATACCATGGAAAGAAGAATAAAGAGAGAGAGAGATCTTAAGAGTCCTAAAAACATGGGAGTTTTTTTTTTGATAAAAAATTCGTAAAATCCCCAGAACTTTTCTCACTACGCAAGAAGAGCCGATTTTTTCTCAGATTTACTTTCCTTCAATCTCTCCATTTTTTTTTTATTAATGACTTTTATTTCTTTCTCCTTTTGCCACATATTTGTTCTCCCTTCACTTTTTTTCTCTTCTTCACCATTATAAATTGCTCTCTCCTCTCTCTTCTTTTGTAGACCAAGAGATCAAAAACTAAGTACTAGAGAGCATCAAAAAACACATCGAGATGTGTAGTAAGACGAATAGTGCGAGTTATCGAAACAGAGATGACGATGATTACTCTGTCTTGTGTCCCAAGAAACAGAAGCATAATAATAATGGAAATGGAGGAGGAAGAAGAAAAGTCCCACGAAGAGGGCCTGGTGTCGCTGAACTCGAGAAGATCCGTCTCGAGGAACAACACATCTCTACAAACGTACAATTTCCTCTTCCTACTCCTCTTCTTCCGCTGGAGAAATCTCCGGCCATCATCGATAAAACCGGTCCAGTTTACCCTTTCTCGTCTTATTTCACGACCGGATCTTTCCCTAATGATTTGATCCCTCCCGCTCCAGTCTTTCAGAGGAAGCATGATTCGTCTCTTCATTATCTTCCTCCGGTAAATAATCAAAAGAACATATTCATAGTTTTTTAATTTTACAGTTTTTTTTTTTGTGATATATACGGATTTGTGTTTATTGTTTGTATATATGTGTGTGTGTGTGTGTTTACAGATGAATCTACCGAATCAAGGATCTGGAGGATTTTATCAGTTTATAGAGCCCCCTTTAAACCAAACTCCTTGTCTTGACAATGTCACTCAATTTCTAGGCGAAGAAAAGGTTAATCATTTTTTTTGGTGTTATATCCATCCTTAAATAAAATCAAAGTAATCAATTCATTGATTCTTAATAATCTATTTTGATTATTATTTAGCAGAACCTTGCTGCGAAAAGGCCATGGCATTTTATGGCAGAGACTGGGAAATGTAGTGTTGGACCGACCATAACTATCTCAAGGTTTTTTTTTTTTTTTAGGTTTAACCAGTTTCTTTAGTTATATTATATGTATTAAAACGTTCAAGTTTGTTTATTTGACATTTTATGACTTTCAGGGATGGTAAACAAATCAAATCACTAGACCTAAGATCACTACAACAAATATGCACATTGTTAACCAGAGAAAAACGCTATCATAGGTCTTTGATAGCGTTTTCATGAGCGCTGTTTTAGGGCACTGTTATTATATGTACCCCATATACAATAGCACTTATTACGTATGCTATGTTATAAAAATATAACATAGCTTTAAGAAATTGCTATATTATCAAGATCATAATTTTGAAAAAATTTATACAACATTTGTTTTTTCGTGCTATGTTATAGTTTTATAGCATAGCTCTAATAAACTGCTGTATTATCAAGATTATAATTTTGCAAAAATTTATACAATATTTAATTTTTCGTGCTATGTTATACATATCTAATATAGCTGTTGCGAAATGCTGTTTTATCTTGTTTACTGTGCTATGGTATATTCTTTTATCATAACGTTTACCTGTACTTTTATAGCATTTTCTGATATGTGATTATAGCACACATAACCTGTTTTATAAAATCTCATAAAATCTGATTAATAAACGTCTCAGATCCAAAATACATAACAAAAGTCTCAAGAACATCAGTTTACCATCAAAGTCTCAAGAACATCCAAAATAAACAAGCAATCTCAAGTACTTAACATTACACAATAAAACCATCAGTTTAAGACATAATGACCTTGTTCTCTGGCCAAGCAATGCAGGAGCTAAGTGCATCTTCAATAATCTCTATTTCATCGGATGGCCTCCAAACTTTTACATTTTTCACCTTCACAACATCTATCCACACTTTAACTGCATTAGAACCCAAGCGAGTAAAGTGAACCTTATGTTCTGGATCATTTGTTCCCCATCGTCCTTCAGCCACAACCCTATTCTTTTCAGTTAAATCCATCAACTTGCACTTCTTATTCTCCTTGGAAATAACTTTATTAATGCGCTGCCATGTTTACAATATAAACCATCAGTCATCATATAATTAACAAAAACAACTTCATAACATATGAAAACACTTACTGGAGACTTCCTGAGAGGAGACTGTGATGGTAAAGTATTCTTTATTGGTGATATTGGACCCGTTGCATCATCAACAGGAGACTCAGAACCAGATGCAGACTTAGAAGACATAGATGCAGATTTGGCCTGCGATGCAGCCTTTGAAGCTGTTGCTGAAGTTTTGGACTCTGTAGCAGACTTAGAAGCTGTGGCTGCAGACTTGGCCTTTGATGCAGACAAAGAAGCATGTGATGTAGCATTCTGACCAGTTGGAGTTGAGGGATTTTCAAAATCAACCTTACTCAGGGGCCAAGATACGTAAGCCATCAAACAGTCCTCAAGAAATGACATTTCAGCTGTAGGTCTCCATAGTGATGTATCAGGCTGCTTTACTGAATCCACAAATACTTTAACTGCTTTTGGTCCAAGAGGAATTCCGTTAACCAACGCACTTGGTTCTTGTGTCTCCCAACGCCCCTCAGCAACAATGACGTCACCCTTAGACAAATCCAATAGTTTACATTTGTTTCCTTGTATACCCTGTTAAACACAATCAGTAAACAAATCCAATATAATTAATTAGCATTATAGACAGGGGTAATACATTGCTAACACATTGCTAGAAATTATAAATACCATAGGGGCAATGTCTTCCATTTGGATGTTGTTGTCTACCAGTCTACACTTATCAGTTGGCCATGCGATTATATGTCCAACAGCTTCTTTCATATGAAAGATCTTTTGTGCAGGTCTCCATAGAAATGCATCTGGTTTATATGCAGCTTCAACTAACACTTTGAGATCATAAGGGCCAAGACGACAGTCATTCACTATGTCATCCGGATCAGAAGAAAGAATCCGACCCTCACCAACATTTTCATCAATGTCAGACCAATCAACAAACACACACTTAGGATGTGCTCTTTTGTTTACACTCTGCAACAATTTCATGAGCAACTAAGAATCATAAACGACACTAAGAAGAATCACTTAGCTGATATGAAAAGAAGTAAGAATATGTTACTCTTGCAGCTGAGTTTTCATCCATTTCAGCTTCTGGTCTCTGTAACATAAACAAAAATAACATCAATTTATATTACTCTAACTGGCTGATGAATAGTAGAGAACTCTTAAGTATCTAACCTGATTCTTGATTCTGCCAAGTTCACTTTCCAAGGCATTGACCTGTTTTACTAATTTTACTTGCCGCTCTTCCATTTCAGCCATACACTTGCTCTGCATTTGTAAACAAGCTAATTTGGTCTTACTCATGCCTCTACCCATTGCCCTCAGCCTACCAGAATTGTCAGGTCCTAAAAGCTTGGCGAGGTGATCTTCATCTGGATTTGTTAAAAATGCTGGAGCATCACTTCCACCAATTTCAGCTGCTTTTTGCTGAAAAACATAAAGACAGTTTCAGGTTTTACTAGTCGATAACACACTATTTACTGGTGTACAACTCTATTCAGACTTACAATCAAATCAGCTGCATTCGTATCTACTGGTGTACCATCCTTTTTGGTGCGAGACTTGATCCAAACATCTAGTCTTGTCACGCTGGAAGGATCTTCACTTTCAGCTTTCTGTTCCAGAAAACAAAATTTCAGTAACAGTACAAGCACTATGTATAATAATAAACAACATAGTTGTAGTATATATGCTTGCCATTTCTTCTGTTAGTCTGCTGATCCCTTTACGACTAGTGGTGTGAGGTATCTGATTCTTTCTTTTTGCTTTATATTTCTCACTCACGGCCTAATAATGAAACATGTTAATTACTAATCACCAATCAACTACTAAACAATTATAATCACAAGTAATTACCTTAAATGCAGCACTAGTTTTGAGTTTGACAAATTTTTGCCAATCAACAGGACCAATATTTGGTGGTCTCAAATTCATCCTCTCTTGGTTATTTGCAGCCAAATTTATAGCCTTCACCGTGACAGACTTGTGTGATCGCCACAAATGTCCCATCTGGTGAATCACAGATATCCTTTGCCAATCTTCATCAAGCTCAAACCTTGCCTGCATTCACTTACACTCACACCATAACTATAAAAGTAAACATGTTCAATTGAGAGACTTTTTAAAAACAAAAAAAAATTCTTGTTACCTGAACAGATCTCCAGAGAAGTGTTTTAAGATCTGGACTCACTTTCTTCCAGTTAGGTATGTTGATAGGGATGTGTTCTCGCATCAATGTCCCTACATATGATGCCAACTTGACTGACCCTGGACCAACCGCTACTCCAAGTACATTGTAATCAACTTTCACTCTAACAGATGGATCCTTGGCTAGGTTTTTCATCTTTGTTGGTCCTCGTTTTCTTTTACGCGTAGCAGGCTGCTCATGTTCTTCAGACAACACAAACTCTCCTACTGGTTCTTCTGGTTGCTGTTGAGTTTGTGGTTCTTCGGAATGATGCTCCTCTTCCTCCACATGCTGTTCTGTTGCTACAGGTTGGGCCTCCACATGCTGTTCTGTTGCTACAGGTTGGGCCTCCACAGTACAAATAAACTCAGGTTCGTCATCATCCTTAGACTTTCTCTTTCTTTTTCCTCCACCCTTCTTCCCTCCAACCTTCTTTTTAGTTCCACCCATTTTAATTCACCTGCGTAAACAGAAAATTAATCACTTAGAACAGAAACTTAATCACGTAGAACTTATATAATAGAATACATCATAAAATCTACAACATTCAACAAACATCAACCATAAACAAAAACATATATATATATATATATATATATATATATATATATATATATATATATATATATATAAATGAATCAAGAATCTACTCTTGCACATATATGCCTTCACAATCAGATCTAGCATATTCAGCTTCATCCATTTCAGTATCCATGTCAACATCTACTGGCAATGGACCAATTATATCTGCATTTCCAGACTGAACATCTTCTTTACTATATCTTCTTGAAGCACCTCTCATAACAACAGACCAACTTGATCCATCTTCACTTGAATAAAATACTTGCTTTGCTTGAGATGCTAGAATATACGGATCCTTCTGAAAGCTTACTTGGCTCTGATTTAAGTTAACAAGTGTGAACCCATCTTCCACTTTAACTCCATTACCTTTTACTGCCCAGTTACATCTAAATATCGGCACATAGAACACATGGTAGTCCAACAATATGATGTCAGTAATTCTCCCATAATATGACACCAAATCAACTACTTGTGAAGTATCCTTAGCACTAGATCTACACATAGCCGTTGCCTCATAATAAACACCACTGTTCTGACTCTGCCTTTCAAGTGAGTATGTGTGAAAACGTTGTCCATTAACTATATAACCAGTATAGGACCTTGCAGTACACCGTGGACCATATGCTAGCCATTTAACTATGTCTTCATGTCCATCAGAAGTAATAGATATCTACAAAATTAAACAGACTAATCAAAATTATGAATGAGTCTACTATAGATTTATAAACAGACTCATCAAATTCATAACTTTACTCACCTGTCCTTTTAACCAAGCAGCAAAATTCTTAGAATGCATAGACCATAAATATGTTGCATCACGTCTACACCTTGGATTTGAGTCTTGTAGATATTGCAAATGCATACTACCAAATCATAAATACGAAAAGAAACTATCAGCAGCATAATTTTGACCTTATAATTTATAAGGAATGAAATACACAAGTAACTTACTCCACATAATGATCAAAGGCAGCTGTATTTTGAATGACAACAAGATGGGCTATATTCTTCTCCATTTCAGTAAGAGTGAATGACGTTCCTGCTGATATTGGACGACCTTCTAATATAGAGCTGTTCACATACTCTACATTCCTCTCAGGTTTTTCTTCTACATTGGTTGTCTTTTTCAGAAACTCATTACAAAACAGCATGCTTTCTTCTGCAAGATATGACTCTGCTATACAACCCTCTGGTCTTGCAGGATTTCTTACAAAATCTTTTAGAACTTTCATATACCTCTCAAATGGGTACATCCACCTAAAATGCACAGGTCCTCCTAGTCTAGCTTCTCTTCCTAGATGAACAGTCAAGTGTACCATGATATCAAAGAAGGTTGGAGGGAAAAACCTTTCAAACATACAAAGCGTTTCTACAATTTCAGCTTCCAATACTGTAATAACCTCAATATCAATAACTCTCTGACACAAATGATTGAAGAATGCGCATAGCCGTAGTATTGCTGTTCTAGGACCTTTTGGTAACAATCCTCTAAGTGCAACCGGGAGAAGCTGTTGCATCAAGACATGATAATCATGTGATTTCAGACCTCCTACCTTACACTCTTCTACTGAAACTCCTCTTGAAATATTAGAACAGTATCCATCTGGACCTTTAAAATGAAATAGTCGTTTGCAAAAAATCTTCTTCTCATTCTTGGACAAAGACCAAGGTGCTGCTGGAAGATATGTTCTCTTTCCTTTTGTGGTAGGATGCAACTCTTTTCTTAGACCAAGATGTTGAAGATCCTTACGAGCATTAAGACCATCCTTAGATTTTCCACAATGCAACAATGTGGATACAATGCTGTGAGTCACATTCTTTTCTATGTGCATTACATCCAAATTATGCCGTACTGGTAGATCCTCCCAATAAGGCAGAGTAAATAAAATGGATCTTTTCTTCCACCTTGATAACTCATCTTCATCTACTTCTACTTCCTCATCTTCATCGGATTCACTTTCATCATCATCACTGTCAAACACTGGTTCTTTATAGACAGTTCTCTTTCTCTTCATCCCAGCCTTTTTCACATTTCCGAAATCATTTTGGAAGTTTTTCAGATTCTGATGAACTTCATGACCAGTTAAAATTCTTGACTTTCTCCTATGCTCAACTTTTCCATCAAACCAAGTCTTCTTTTCCCTATATCTGTGTGTTGGAGCCAAACCTTTTCTATGACACATGTAGACATGTTTCCTGCTAAACTTCAACCACATACTATCAGTATTTTTCCCACACATAGGACATCCCATTTTACCTTTTACTTTACAACCAGCAAGATTTCCATACGCAGGAAAATCACTAATGGTCCAGAGAAGCATTGCCTTTAGAGTAAATGTACTTTTACTAAAAGCATCATACGTTAGCTCTCCATTCTTCCACAGATGATTCAAATCCTCAATAAGAGGTTCTAGGTAGACATCAATATTATTACCTGGTTGTTGTGGACCAGGAATCAATAATGTCAACATTATATTCTCCTTCTTCATACAAAGGTGAGGAGGCAAATTGTAGTTTACCAATAGCACAGGCCAGCTACTATAATTACTATTCTTCATGTTGAATGGATTAAATCCATCTGTGGACAGCCCAAGCCGTATGTTCCTTTCTTCAGCTGCAAATGAAGGATACTTCTCATTCATCTGAGCCCATGTAACAGAATCTACTGGATGTCGAAGTTTTCCATCAGTGCTCTTGTTAGTGTAATGCCACCGTAAGTCCTTAGCCATGTCCTCTGATCTGAACATTCTCTTCAGCCTTGGTATAATTGGAAAATATCTTAATACTTTCTGTGGGACACCTTTCTTTACCTCATTAGTCCGCTTATTAGTCTTCCACCGTGAAGCATTACATTTGGGACATTTATCAAGCTTCTTTAACTTCTTTCTGAAGAGGCAGCAATCATTAACACATGCGTCGATCTTTTCATATCCCATATGAAAGCTCTTTAAAAATTTCTTGACATCATACAATGATGTGTGAAAGACATTACCATCTGGCAACATGCTTGGCAATGTCTGAAGCAGTTCATTGAAGCTCTTATCCGACCAGCCATTATGTGTCTTAATCCTAAACAAAGTCACAATAGCCGATAACTTGCTGTGGTTTGAACAGCTAGGGTATAGTGGGGTTTCAGCATCCCGGATCTTTGCAAGGAACTCATCCTCTTGTTGGTCCTCACCCTCTGCAATCTCACTTAAGTCGCCCACAGGTTGGTCAGCTAAGTCACCTCTAAAAGCCAACTCTTGATCAAAAAATTCAGCAGCTTTATATAACTCAAAAACTTCCTCATTCCACTGAGTTGGTTTACTTTGAAATTCATCTACTGACTTCACATCTCCATGATGATACCAATCACTATGCACCTTGTATGCCTCATCCATCCCTCTTATTACAAGATGCTCAACCACAACACTGTTTAACTGTCGTACTACATTACGACAGTCTTTACAAGGACATATTATCATTTCTATGTCACCTAAAGCCGCAGACACATCCCTTACAAATTTCCAAGCTCCACTTTTATAACCAGGATCAGCTCTTCAATGGATAATTAAAGAAAAAAATCATAACTAAAAGAACATCTTAAAGTATCCAAACCCAAAATAAAACCTAATTATGAAATATAATTCCTTACCTGCATAGATGCACCCATGCCTTGTCCAACATTATATGTTATAATATAAATTTTAACCTTTATAGATAAAATAGAGATACATATTATACAAAGCTCACATTAAGCAACAATTCAGACAATACTGCACTACTTCAGACACATACAGATGCTCTTAAACCAATATCTAACTGTGTAAAATCTCACTAATCTAATCACTATTTATACGAATCAGACTCAAAGGACAAAACATAGCAATCACCAATATTCGTGTGTAATAATAATGTTTAACTATTGGTTGAGTGATACTAACCTGTTGTGTGAGTACAGAGAAATGAGAAGCTTCAGTTCCCCAACATTTCAATCACCAACACTTGGGAAAAAAAAAAAATCGTTCAGTTTATGAAGGCGCAAATACTCAAATCCAAAAGCTATTTTTGAGTCAAATCTGTAAATAATCGAACCCTAACAAAACAGATGGATTCGAAACTCCACATTCTCAAAATCTGTAAATAATCGAACCCTAAAAAACAGATAACGAAATAAATCTAGATAAATCGAACCCTAACAAAACAGATAACTAAATCTGACCCTTATCGAAATCAAAAGCTGTTTGAAATCACAAATAATCGAAACAAATAACGAAATTAGGAGGAAGAAGAAAGACATGCCTCAAAAATGGATTCGAGCTATCAATTGCGATGGATATGGAGATTTAGGGCGAAATTGGGGCTTTTCACAAACGGCGAAATTGGGGCTTTTCACAAACGGCGATAAAACTGAAGAATTGATAAGAAATTTAGAAGAATTTGAGCACACACAGAGAATTTAGAAGAAGAAATCTTCTTAGGTTGAGCTTAGGTTGTAACGAGAGAGAGAGAGAGAGTGTGTCGAGTTTTTGGGTTTTTTTTTTATTTGGCGATTAAGTGAATAATTTCACTAAGTATTGGCGGACAAAAGTCACTTTTGTTTCCCGCTACATAATTTTCCTATCATAGCGTTAATAAGATGCTATTAAAAAGTAAGCGAAAAAAAATCTCATCTTTCATAGCAGTGACGGAAAATGAGCTATATCCGTCTGCTATCAATGTACATATTTGTTGTAGTGGATTGAAAAATCATATTCAAGATTCCGGAACCACAATTAGAAATCCAATCACCATTGATTCATCTTCTCCGACAACTCCTCCTTTACCGATTTTCCCAAATGCTTCATTCGATCTCCCTCGCTTTTTACAGGTAATGTATAGTTTCTATGAGTTTCTACCAGTTTGGTTGATCAATTCTAGTTTCATTTTCATCTTTTTGTTTTTTTATAGAATGAACAGAAAGAAGTGGTTGATCATGAAATCGTACCACGAACGAGGGGTGCAAATTTTCCGATAAATAGAAAACCGTTCTACAGCTTCTTGCCCTCGAATGACCAGAGTATTCGCGACCAAGATCGATCCTTCGGTTTGAGATCCGAGAGAGATGATTCAGTTACTGATCACGGCATTGATCTTCGCCTTAAGTTATAAGAAAATGATTTTCTAAGCAAAATTTTTTAAATTTTGAATCTTTGTGTCATCAGTTTGTAGTTTCAATCGGATATATATAACAAAGAATTTTCTTAGTTCTCTTTAACAAGAAAAACATGATGAGGGTGAAACAAACATACTTTAACCATGGCCACTTCACCTTCAAGAATAATAATTAAAGACAATAACTAAAGACAGTTAGTGTGAGGCGTAATTAATTAGCTTCAAAAAAATCAAATCCTTTATATTATTTTCTCCAAAATCTCATAAAATTAACTTAGCACATGAATAACAAAATAAGTATTGAAAATTTTAAGAGATTGGGATAGTTCTTATAATGTCTTGGTCAAACACAATTATTTATTTGTCCAATAAAGAAAAAGAAAAAAAGAAAGTCATACACAACAATTTTTGGATTTTTCTGTTTGTGATAAAATTTCCAATTAATTTAAAATCAACGATTATACAAATTAAAGATAACTTTGCATGTTATGAGAAGTGTTAAGTAGTTGATTATGTTATCAGTTATATTTTGGATATCAAATTGTATCTCATAACTCAATTATAAATATATTTCCATATAAATCAAAGAAGTAATATTAATTTCCGTAATTGTTTTATTGTGTCAGCTAAAATAATCGATATCAAAAATCTTGTCAGCTAAAATAATCGATATCAAAAAAATTTGGAATAAAAAATTTGAATGACAATTTTGTTTACATATTGTGCTACCAAACAACTTCTTATATTATTGGTTTTTTGCATTTCGAATTTTGAATTTTCTTAAAGTTAGAAAACTTAAAACACTTGATAATAGATCAAATCGAAATAAATATAAAACAGAAATGTTAATTAAAATAGTTTGAATAATAAAAATTGAAATTAAAAAATATAATATAAAATCTGAAAAAGATATAGAAAAATAATCTAGATAAAGAAAATATATATATTACGAAACAACTCATTTTGAATATGGTTGATCATTTTTCTCTTTGCAAAAACTGATAAAGAATCCATTATTTAAAGATGTGTTTTGTTGTAGTATCCAAATATCTAACAGTAATTAAATAAGTATATTTTTTATTCACTTTTTCTATTTTAATCGTATATTCTTCTTCACGTAAAATGTAATATTATTTTGTAATTTTCACAAACTAGTTAATTACTTTAAAGAGGTTTGCATTTTGTGTGCAAACTCATCACGCTTAAGGTAAGTTTGATTTTTGATTTTGGTTTGTTTTGCTTTAATATCTCAAGACATCAGTCATCTTCGAGCTGTCATTAAGAGCAAACAAATTCCTCCCGAATACATATCTTTGCCTAATCAAACCAAATTACTATACTTAATAACCTAAACACACTATATAATGATTAATAACAAATTAATACGTAAGTTAGATATGTTGATATTGATTGGTTATTCATTTTTGAAAATTAATAATATATTTTCGTTTTTATAATTTAGTTAAATTGCATAAATTCATATTTGACATTTTTACATTTAATATATATTATTAATTTTTTCTTTTTTTCCCAGCGTTTTCAGATTATTTTCTAAACAATTTTCATCGCAGCGGTGAGCACGGTTAGAACGTAATCTCACCCTCGAAACGATGACGTTGCTTAATCATCACAAAACGCTATTATTAATTTGTTCTTTAAAACCTATTTTTCTAGTAGCATTTTTAAAACAATTTATTACCTTTAATTACTAAGATGGTTTTTATATTGTACTTCCAAATTAATAAAGAGGAGATTTAAAAAACAGGAAAGGTGCACGTCTCTAATTGTTATTACTTATTAGCATGTTATTACTATACAGGTTTATGATCATAATGTAAAGACCTCGAGGTTTTTGAACATACAGTATAGAATAGTAAAGATTTTTTCTGTAAAAAAATAAATAATAATAATAAAGATTGACAATCCAAAGACCGTACAAGTGAGACATACTTAACTACAAAAAAATCAAACTTTAGTTTACAATCTCCAAATGTTATGCAACGATTTATAACAATATATAAATTGACTTAGCACATGCACAAGTATTATAACTAAGTATTAAAAGTTATAAGAGATCGGGAACTGGTTCTTTGTGTTACAAATTCTTGTCTACAGACTTGAGAAATGAAGATAGATCAAGAGAAGAGAGACAAAGTAAAGAGTAAAGGCCAGTAAACATATCCAAAACGGGTAAGTCCTTCTCACGGTATGCCTATTAGAAATCCAACAATCACAATAATGAGAACTTCAGTAGAATAATCCCAAGTCAATTCTCTCGCGTATACAATCGCCAGTATACATGAAATTCCAAGAAGATTGTTCATTGTAACATCACTATATATCTGCAAGGAAAAGAAAAGGTGGAGAAAACTCACTAACTGTAAGTTTTAAGTTTCATTAATTAATGAAGTTTGAACAAAACTAACCTCAGAGAATGTATCTGATGTAATTCTGGCCTTGTCTTTCTTGCGACAGAAGTGAGCAGACAAAGCATTCTTTAAGTTTCTAACCAATGGGATCACTGCAAAGACGACATAGAAGGAAGGAACTCCAACTGATACGGACAAAATCTCAATGTTCATCATGAAAGGTCTTGCAAGGAACATGACAATCATGATTCCTACAATGACTTCAGTGGAAGCTTTTAATGTTCTCTTTGAGAAAAACTTAGCAAAAAAGCTTTCTTTTGCTTGTTCCACCTTCAAGACCCCAATCTCCTGCAATTGATTTACACTAATCAGAAGAAAACCTAAATGGAATCATTCGGATGGAAGATGTTAGTTATTACTTACTGAAGGGTTCTCATCACTTTGACACGTGGGGTTGTCAAAGGTGAATTTGTAATGTTTCAACCAGTTAGCAATTCCTAGTTCGAATTCACTCTCGTCTATTTCACCGTCTTTGTCTCTATCGAAATACTCAAGCAATGTAGTAGCAAGCTCATTTGCGTTACACTTCATTCCCCCCAATTTCTCAAACTCAACCCTCATGTTTTTTAACTCAAGAATCTGTATCTTTCCATCTTTGTTTACATCAAGTTTATCGAACAATCTACAATAAGCGGAATAAATGTTAGGATTCCACATCGGAAGTTTGAAGAGACCTAGAGCTCATAAAACTCAGCAAGAAATTAACAGTTGTTGCTTAACCTTTTCAAGCTCTCTTTACTTAGTTGTCCATTTCTCAAAAGGGTTTTAGGTGAAAAGCTCTGCAAATGCTTATGAACTTCTGACATGAGCTCAAACCTCGCGTGATCTAAGCTCTTCTCCTGCTCCACTTTATCAAAATACTGCGGAAGTTCGACAAACAAGACTAAAGACTAGGCAAAAATGAATAAGTCAATTTTGGCAGCTCATAAGATCATACCGAATAAGTAAAATAGACAACAGTAGCAGAAGCTGAGATTATGAGAGTGATCAATCCGATAAGGTCCTTCCAAGATTGTGAATCAAACATCTCTGAAAATGTTACGATTATGAAGGGCAGTATTGTCAAGAGCATAATCCCTGCTGCTTTTGCGTTCTTAGGATCTGCTTCTACGCTAGCTCCTGTAAACAACACACCCCAAAAATTATAGAAAATTTATCCCAATGGATTTAACAAAGAAAAAGACAAAGTTGACCAAACGTTGTGAAAACTTAAAAACGAAAAAAAATGTTGTGAAACCAAAACGATATAAAAGGTTTGTGTAATTGTTATTGCTTATGGATAATAATTATATTCATCAAGGTTCAGTTTTAATTAGAAAATGGTATAAGAAATTAAAATATACCAAAAAGGCTTTTCAAAATCTTCTTTCTGGAATGTCTTCGACTTGGAGACCGTAGAGTCTGTACGAAATTGAAAGTCATTAGAGTTTACTAAACGATCTCATGCTTCTACGGAACTAACAAGGAGAAATTAAAAGATCTTACAGGAGTCGTTGGCTCCTCGACCTCATCAACTTTTCGATCAGAACCAGACAAACCAAAAACAACACAAGCTCCCCATTGAATCGTCAGAGCAAACACAGTATATCCAACTGTAACTCCAAGGGTATTACCAACCATCGAGTTGGCCTTTTCTCGTGTTCCCATCAAACCAGTCGCTGAGATCATTACCACAAGCTTGTTTAAAGATCATACATTATAGTAGTAAAAATATTCACAAGAAGATGAAATGATTGATTTCTTACAGAGAATAAGTGCGATTCTTGGGAACATTCTAAGAAGAGGGAAGACGATTCCGCCATAGAAACCGACCTCGAAGATGAGAAAGAGCTTAGACCTTCCTTCAGACAAGAAGTATTCACCGATCATCAAGAGACAACCAAAGGAGAAAACTTGAAAGACATATCCTCCAACATTGTCTGCACATGGAAGAAACCCGTAGACATGAATGCACGCGTTGTTGGAAACGCGATTCGGCGGATCAAGACTGAGAGACTCGTAACTTGATCCGTCTTGGACTCCATCGGAGACCAAGGTTAAGTTTTTCTCAGAGAAAGAACTCGGAACACGACAATTCACACCAGAGGCTAAAGCTAAAGAGAGAAAGGACAGAAACAGAACAAGACGTGCCATAGAAGTAAACTTAAAACAGAGTTTTTAATGAGCAGTTTTGTTGTATGCGTCTCTTCTTACTTGAACACAAAGAAACTAAGCGAAAAGTAATCTTACTGTAGCAATTTCAATTCATCACCTTAATCCCAAATATAATATATGACTATATGAGAGAGGCCAACTGGCCCAAGTTATCCAGGTTAATTCCCTACACGGAATTAAATTTGAACATTCACAACCAATATAGTATGTTTGATTAAGAAAATACAAACATTCTAACGTTAAATAAACCTATGTCAAATATAACAGAGAAAACCCTTGAATTAAGGTAGTAGAGCCAAGAATTGAAATTGTCCTAACTGCCATCTAAAGCACTATTACCGTTGTACATAAACGGAAATGAATGTCTCAAGTTTTCAATATGTTTAAATCAAACATAAAATTAGGGTTTTAAGATACTATATGTAGTATATAGTATTGTGTCTTTGTTCAGGAAACTTAAATTTCATTCAACCAAATGCGGATACAAATCATCGAAAAATACAACAGTGGCTGTTTAGAGGAACATTGACCGTATCAGAGTTACTTGCGCGGAAAGAAAGTTTCCAAATCTTCTCCCTCCTTTCTGTCCATCCTTTGAGCTCTAAGTTTCTTTTAGTTTTTTTTGTCCTCTTGTTGTTTGTCTTCTCCTTAGTTCAATTCATACTCTAAACTCCTCTGCTTCTAGGTACACCTCCGATCCAAAGTATCAAAAGGAACAATAATGCATGGAAACATCTCTTAGGAAATGTCTAAATGCAATTCTAAAATGATGAAAAAGTGTGGAAAACAAACTTGAAAAAGGCTAAACATGGGACATATCAAAAAATTTATATATTTCCCATTTAGCATCAAATAGCTTATAGACATACAACGCAGACAAAAAAATTGAAATACATAGTGGATTGGGATCAAAATAGGAAAAATATGAAATCGTGAGAGAAGAATTCTTGGAAAGGTTCACTGCTCATTCATTGAAGGTGGAAGTTTCGTTCTTGTCTAGAGAGTTGAATGGAGATAGATAAGGACAAGGGAGAAGACGTAGAGAGCAAAAGCCAAGACACTTATCCAAAATGGATAAGTTGATCTCACATAAGCTGGTACCCCTATTATGAGGCCAACAATCACAATAATGAGAACTTCTGTTGAGTAATCCCAAGTTAAGCCTCTCAAGTACACAATCGCCAATATAATTGTAATCCCCAGCAAATTGTTTAATGTAACATCTCTGTATATCTACAAAAGAGAGACACAAAACTCAATTACTTTTGAGCTTTGATAAAAGCCATGCAGATCAGATAATATTTGATAGTAATTAATTAATGGAGTTTCCAATAAAACTAACCTCAGAGAATATATCGGATGTGATTCTCGCTTGGTCTTTCTTGCGACAGAAGTGAGCAGACAAAGCGTTCTTTAGGTTTCTTGCCAAAGGGATCACTGCAAAGACAACATAGAAGGAAGGAACTCCAGCTGATACCGACAAAAGTTCGATATTCATCATGAAAGGCATTGCAAGAAAGCTGACAATAAGAATCCCTATAATGACTTCAGTGACAGCTTTGAAGGTTCTCTTTGTCAGTAACTTAGTAAAAAGACATTCGTTTGTTTGTACCATCTTCAATACTGCCTCATCCTCCTGCAATTAAACACTTTCTCGATTTCTTAATCTGATCATCAAGCAGGTAAAATTGAATCGAGAAGAATAATGTAGTGTAATTACAGCTTGGTACTCTTTTTGTGAATCGGTGCTATCGACGGTGAATTTGTACTGTCTCAGCCATTTTTCGATCCCTTTCTCGAATTCAGTCTCATCTATCTCACCATCTTTATCACTGTCGAAATCAGCAAGCAATGTAGTGGCAAGCTCATGTATGTCACACTTCATTCTCCCCAACACCCCAAACTCCACCGTCAGATCTTTTAGCTCTGAAACTTGAATCTTTCCGTCTTTGTTGACATCGATTTTTTCAAACAAACTGCATAAGTAATAAACCAGTAAGCTAAGAATACAATAACAGAACAAAAATAACAATGATAAAGTGGATATAACACACCTCTTTAAGCTCTCTTTGCTTAGTTGTTTATCTCTTATAAGGCTTTGAGGGGCAAAGTTCTGCAAGTGCTTATGAACTTCTGACATGAGCTCAAACCTCGCGTGATCTAAGCTCTTCACTTGGTCCGCTTTATCAAAATAATGCCCAAACAAAAAAGGTTAAAGATCCAAGTAGGCAAAAAAAGAAAAAAAAAATCTTAGATCATTTTTGGAGAAGCCACATACCAAATAAACAAAGAAAAGAACAGTTGCAGAACCAGAGAATAAGAGAGTGATCAAAATGATAGAGTCATCCCAAGATTTAGAGTCAAATGTCTCTGAAAAGGTGACCAAGACGAAGGGAAATAAAGTCAAGAGCATAATCCCAGCCGCTTTCTTGTTCTTAGGATCTGCCTTTACGCTAGCTCCTGCATAGAAGAAACCACACAAAAACAAAATAGTTTAGCGCGTAAGATTTGAAAAAGAAAGAATGAGAAAAACTGTAAGAGATATTTAAACTCACCAACAAGTTTCTTAATAAGATTGTTCCTGATACCATTTCGTCTTGGACTCTTTGTGCCCTGTATCAAATTATACAAATCACTTCATGATACTATACACTCAAAAGAGACAAAGAAGTAGAAGAAGAGGAAGATGATGGATCTTACAGAAGTTATACTCTGGACTTCTCCATTTCCTATGGACTGATCTGAGCTCAAACCAGGCAAGCCAAAGACAACACAAGCTCCCCACTGCACTGTCAAAGCAAAGACAGAGTATCCCACAGTAACTGCAACGTTATTACCCACCATCGAGTTTGCCATTTCGCGGCTTCCCATTAGTCCAGTCGCTGTAACCAAAACCCCAAATAAGACATGCATGATGATGGTAAGAAGTTTCGTAGTACTCAAATATATATGTATCCAGAAGAAGAGAGATGACTTACCGAGAATAAGGGTGATTCTTGGGAACATTACAAGGAGAGGGAAGATGATACCACCAAAGAAACAGACTTCGAAGATGACAAAGAGCTTACACCTTCCTTTAGACAAAAAGTATTCACCGATGATCAGTAGACAACCAAAGGAGAAAACTTGGAAGACATATCCTTCAATATTGTCTGCACAAGGCAGAAACCCGTAGACATGAACACAAGCATTCTCGGAAGAGAGATTTGGCGGATCAAGACTGAGGAACTCGTTGCTGGATCCGTCTTGGACTCCATCGGAGACCAAGATCGAGTTATTATCCTCGGACAGAGAACTTAAAACACGACAGTTCACTCCAGAGATCGAAGCTAATAGAGGGAGAAAAGACAGAAACAGAGCAAGACGTGCCATGGAAGTAACTTGAAACAGAGTTTTTAATGAGTCGTTTGGTTCGATCCTTCTCTTCTTACGCGCATATAAATATACACACACACATGGGAACTAAGCGATGAGTAGCTTCGAGACGTTTTTTGTCGTAATAGAATAAACAAAGGTTTAAAAACTTATCTTAAAAAAATTATTGAGTCAGATTTTCAAAGAACGTGAAATGAATTATTAGCATGTTATTCTTATTTCAGTTTTGTATAATGTAAAGAGCCTCGAGGTTTTTTGAACAATATGATACAAATATAGAATACAGAAAGACTTTTTTTTCAAGATCTAAGGAAAGACTTTTTTTTTTAAAGATTGATAATATTGATGAAGCTGAGCTTAATATTTAAAAACTTGGCTTCCTTAATTATTTCTAATTAAAGAAACGGGAATGGTACACCTCTCTAATTATTATTAGCATGTTATTATAATTATATAGGCTTTATTATCACAAATGTATAGACCCTTGAGTTGTTTGAGCATATAATAGAAATATAGAATAATATAGACATTTGCTGTAAAAAAAGAATAACAAAGACATTTTATGCCCATGCCTAGTTGACAATATTGATGACACTATGAAAACTTGATTCATCAAAAACTTGGAAAAAAAATTAATAATTGACTCAGCAATTATTAAGTCTGATTTAAATATTTCTTATTAGGAGGAGGTAACTAATTATATGGGCTTATGATCATGATATAAAGACCCTCAAGTGTTTCTGTAACATATTAATTGAATAAAGAAAGACTTCTAGTGATGTTATTAAATTGATGAAACTAGGGCTTCGCATTCGGTAACCTATACATAGTGGCGTTATAACCGCTAGAAATATTAGATATAAACTAATATAGAAATATAACATAATGTTTTGTCTAAATATTTTAGTTATTTCTGAATGTAGTTTAAGCATTATCTAGTGAAAATAAATACACAAAATTTTAGACAATCGATTAGCGCCTAGATTTCTTCTTATCAATGGAAATGACTTTAAACAAAAACATCATGCATGCTCGACATGAAATTTGAAGAAGACAAAGAATGAAGGGTGCAAATGGTAGCACTAAATTAATAAAGGAAAATAATTGTTCTAATTAAGGTATTATTTAAATATATATAGTAGTTGGAATTCAATGACAGAGTCAGTATTGATTCGAACTAATAGTGCACAAATTATAGAACATATATAATTTGATGATTCGTTCGAAAACAAATTAGCGTGAAAAGGAAAAACCATATAAACAACCGTATAAAAAAACATATAATAACCATTTGCATTCATTGTCTTCTCCCTAATTCGTCATTCTCCCTTGTTATAGGCGAAGTCTTCAGCAGATGTGAATTTTAGCAGGTCTTTATCTCTACAAATTAACAGAGAGCTCTCATTGATGAAGAAGAAGAAACTCCTCCTACTGATCCCAGGAAAGCCTCCCTACTAGAGGCAAAGAGAGAGGCAAAAAGATTAGTTGAAAGAAGACTCCAAGAACACGAAGAAAAGATTGGTCGGAGCTTAGAAGATTGAAGAGAAGAAGATGGTTTTTTGGTTTCTGTTTCCTTTTTAAGCCTTTTTGTATAACAATCAAATCAAAATCTTTTTGGTGTCACTATATTCACAAGAAGAGAGATTACTTAAAGAGAATAAGGGCGATTCTTGGAAACATTACAAAGAGAGAGAAGATGATACCACCAAAGAAACCGACTTCGAAGATGACAGAGAGATTAGACCTTCCTTTAGACAAAAAGTATTCATCGATGATAAGTAGACAACCAAAGGAGAAAACTTGGAAGACATAGCCTTCAATATTGTCTGCACAAGGCAGAAAGCCGTAGACATGAACACAAGCATTCTGGGAAGTGAGATTTGGCGGATCAAGACTGAGGAACTCGTTGCTGGATCCGTCTTTGACTCCATCGGAGATCAAACTCGCAGTGGCGGAGACAACGTACAAAGAGGGATGTCAATTGACACCCATGACATTTATATATTTTTTTAATTATAGAATAAATTTTCTAGATAATTTGATGTTTTGCTTTAAAATATTCACAATGACACCCATGTTATATGATCTATTCATATCTCTCTTGACACAATGCATATTTATTTTGCCACTTAACCATAATGCTCTTTCCATTTTTGTTGACCAGAAATCTCTATAATATCATTTTTTTCATTATTGTAAAAAAAAATCTGAAATATTCATTGATATATCATTTTTTTCTTTTTTTTAAGACACATCTTGATTTAATTAATATTATCCTCATACACGTAACTAAAGCACAAAAAAGGGTATTTTTTATTTTTTTTTGCGTAGGGCACTTGTTAATGTCGGGCCGGCATGAATACACCCTTAATATATTGGTTATAATGTTCTATGACTGTTGACTAGTTAAATTAAGATTGTTTCAACACACTTTTAATTTCCTACTTTAAAGTGTGAATCAACCAACAAACTTCATTATACAAATTATTAAGTTCAAAAAAAAATAACACTGAAAACTTTATTATACAACTTTGAACCTTATATGTCAATGTAGAAACCAAGGCCAGATTTGGTTTATCAGAGTTGAATTAGACATGTCACATGACAACCGGGTCTTAGAAATAGAAGTTCTATATTTTCTTAGAAGAACAAGTACCGTACTAGAGTTACTTGCGTGGAAAGATAACTGTGTATCGATGTACAAAGATTTTGTTTTCTCTGTAGTTTTTTTCCTTTACGATATGAGACATTGAAATGCATGCATTGAAGACAATCATAAATGGACAAAGCAAGAAGCAAGGAAACAAAAGACAATTACACTCTGAGTCTCACTGTCTCAGGAATAGCGGTGAGCTATGAGTATGAAAGGGATAATGTAAAAACCGAAGGCTATGAGGCTTGCCCATAAGGGATAAGTCGAAGTAATAGAGGCCGGTACACCTACTATCAGACCGAAGAACACAACTATGAGAACTTCTGTTGAGCAATTCCATGTCAATCCTTTCGCGTACACGATAGCTAAGATGATCGACATCCCCATCAAATTGTCCATTGTAACATCCCTATAGATCTGAACCCGAAAAAAAAAAATCAAGATTCAGCGCAACAAGATGATATGAATAATATGATGTGTACCTGTGAAAACGTGAGAGATGCTGCTTCTTGCTTTTCTTTCTTGGAACAGAAGTGAAGAGGCAAAGAGTTCTTAAGGTTTTTAGCCAACGGAATCACTGCGAAAGCGACATAGAAATTGAAGGGGCTCCAGCTGATACAGACAAGAGCCCGATGTTCATCATGAAAGGCATTGCAAGAAACACAACAATTAAGATCCCTGTAATGACTTTAATTGTAGCTATCAGCGTATAAGCAACACTTTTCTTCTGCTCTTCCACCTTCAGACTCGGAGAAACAGTTTCCGACTACACAGCATTTTCAGTGTCTTGAAAGTCAGAAAACGGAGACCACATAAGAGAAATGGAACAAACAGAATTATCTTCTTTTGTAAAAACTTACAGCGCAAGGTACCAAACCGGCCTTTCGTTTTTTCAGCCATTTAGTGATTCCCATAGCGAATTCATCCTCGTTTACCATACCATCGTTATCGGTATCAAACTCTTGTAGCACATGTTTCGCAAAGCGCATTCGTATCGCATTTCAATTTCCCAAGTTTTCCAAACTCCACAGTAAATTCATTTAGTTCAGAGATTTCAATCTTCCCATTTTTATCCTTGTCAAATTTATCAAACAAACTGCAGTTTTAAAATCAGTTAGTTTGCTATTAAAGAAAACAAGAAACCTAACAACAACAATTAATCAATGGTTTACTTTTTCAAGCTTTCCCTGGTGAGTTTTCCATCTTCCAAAATGCGTTTAAGTGAATATCTCTGCAATTTCTTTTTAACTTCAGACATGAGCTCAAACCTCGCTTTGTCCAAGCTATTCTTTTGTACACTTGTATACAAAAGCTGCAGAGAGATCCATAAATTCCAAAGATCAGACACACGATATTGAGCTTAACAAGATATGGCTCTAGAGTTCTAATACATATGTATACCGAGAGAGCCAAGAGCAAAAGAGTTGCCGAACTTGAAACTATCAGCGTCATTAGAACAATAACGTGTCTCCAAGATCGTGAATCAAATAGCTCTGAAAGTTGCACAATGAGGAATGGTATTAATGTGAGAAGCATGATTCGCGCGCCTTTCTTGGTTCTTGAATCTGTTTCCACACTTGATTCTGCAGATTGAAAAATAATCCGAAGAAGGGTCATAAATCTGCAGAAACTACCAAAAACAATATTAATTCACCGTCATGTTACCCACCAAGAAGTCTCTTTAACAGCCCTGGCCTTGGCTTCGTTGGATTCTGTAAGAATTTGTTACATACCAGTTTCCATCAGAGTATCAGACCATGAAATTGTTTGCTAAGTTTTGGAACTTTTGAAAAACTTGCAATATTTACCTTTTCCTTTTGAACCAGTTGATCATAACCAGTATCAAAAACTCCCGTAATACCGAAAATGATACAAGCACCCCACTGAATTGTCAGAGCAAAGACCGATGATCCAACCGTTGCTCCAACGAAATCAACAATCATTGACTGAGCAACGTCAGGGCTTGTGGATAGTCCATTTACTAAAAAGCAAAACCATTATCGGAATAAGAAATACACAAATCAAGGATCCAAGAATTTTGAAAAATGCTTAAAGAGTGAGACTTACCGAGCATAAGGGCGATTATAGGGAAGATTTTAAGAAGAGGGAAGATGATACCGCCATATAAACCGACCTCAAAGATATCTAAGAGTTCTGCTCTTCCTTTGGACAAAAAATAATCCCCGACAATTAACAAAGACCCGAAGGAGAAGACTTGGAATGCATAGCCAATGACATTTTCTGCACAAGGAAGGAATCCGTATACGTGTACACAAGCTTCTCTGGTTATAGATTCGTTAACCTTGGGAGGTTCAAGACTGAGAATCTTTTCTTGATTGTTAAAATCATAAGAGACCATCAATATCGGGTTCTTCTCAGACTCTGCAGGGCCGAGAACACGACAGTTCACACCAACGATCGAGGCTAGAAAGAGACAAGTCAGGAACAGAACCAGTTGTGCCATTAGAAGGAAACTGTGTGTGAGAGAGAGAGGAAGTATGTGTGTTGACAACGAGACTCATCGGCGAATGTATATAAATAGATAACATGGAGGGAGGCAAGTTGAATTAAGAATATTATTAGGGAATAAATATAATTTTTTCATATTAGAAATTTAACGTGATTTGATATCTTTGTGCCATTAGAATTTAAAATGACCGTTGACTTCTCATATAGGGATACCTTGTGAAGAAGTCATAAAGTAATAGTAATAATGAAACAATGATTAAGTCATGAAAAGCGAAAATCAAAGAGTTCAAATTTGTTTGTCCAATGTTAGGACCTTTCTTAAAAGCCAAAATTTCTACGGACAAAAAGGACAAACATACTCTGTTGTTATACAAGAACCGGGGAAGTAAAAAAAAGGAGTGTTAGTTAGCGACTCATTCCTTTTAAGAAAAACTTACCAGTAGCCTCTTCTTCCACGGCCACGGCCTCCACCACCACCCCGTCTTCCCTGGCCTCGACCTCCGTGACTGCCTCTACCACCACCGTATGACTTTCCCTCCGATGCTTTGTTCACAACCTGATGGCTCTGCCCACGTACCTTCTTTGCACCCACGTTGTTAATGGCTCCATTTGCAGGCCGTTTCCCTCTGTAATATCCAAATGAGACACAAACAACACATTAAGTTTTTCAACATTTGGAACACAAGAAAAGCTGATTTAAGACCCAAAAGAATATTGAAGATTCGGTAGGTTTGGTTTGTACCCAGTTGGTGTCGTTGAGGCTAACGGCTTAGTGGCTTCTTTCCACGAAAGGGTAATACTAGTGTCTCCAATGAAGGAAGGCGCTTTTGCATGTAACACCTGCAACATACCAGGACGGTTAAATTTGCCTAACACGCTTAATCTATTAATCAGATAGTTACATAGAGAAAAAAGGGACGAGAAAGAGAAAGAAGGAATGGCGCTCTGTTTCTCACCTTTGTCATTGCCAATATGTTATTGCAGGTCCTGAGTCCAGTTGTTGTATTTTGTTTCTTTGTTTTCTGAGAACAGCTTCGGTTACATTAAGCCAGGAAAAAAATGACGAGTTGGAATGGATAAAGGAGTGAGAATTTAATGTTCTCACCACGATTGACTTCTCTTCATCTGTCTTAGCAGCTGACATGGCTTTGTTGTGCTCAGACATTCCTTGAGTCAGTTTCTTCATCGTTGCCTTGGTTAGATCCTCAACACTGGTCAATCTGTAACGTCCATTTTTATTAATGAAAACAGTACTTTGAAACAAATTACCAAAAACAGAATGTCATACTACTTTTATCCACTATACCTCTCAGTGAATTCCTTGTGAAACTCCGAAAAGTCCTCCCCAAGTCTATCTGATGGCTGTCCAGTCACTATCTTGTACCCGCACAAGCTGTTTGTTGCATTTAGAGCCTATATATTTGACAGAACACACATTAGTAAGAAGGACGAAAAAGAGACTTGGCCAAGCAACTAGAGATAGTTAGACTACCTTGTGCGCTAAGTGATGAAGCACGTATAATAGGCACTCCACATATGTGAAGTTCATTTCTTCACCAGTTTTCCTGACAGGCATATATTTCTGAAAGCAAATGTATAAGAGTAAATAGTGTTTATATTCAAAATTGGAGATTCTCGTAGAATATACACAAAATAAATGATTATAAGTACTAATTACTGTGTCTATATATTAGCTACAAAGATGTGGAGACAACATAAATTATGGTGCTAAAGAGGTACCTTTAAGAGCTGAACTATTGAGGGCAGTATCTGACGTGATACCTGAGCTGTTGTGTATGGTGACATCTCAGCAAGAGCTCTGAGCAAATTAAGCTTCCTCTCTTCTGGCAGCTAGTAAAAAAGAATTTGGTAAATATTATGCTGACAAACGATGCTCATGCCTGGAGTTAATATAGATTCTACCAAATGAAGGAAAAAGATAGACAAGTAACAAATATTCTGTATGAACAAAAAAACAGTTACATGGGAGTTGAGAGAGTAATTCAGATTTGACTTCATGCCATTAACTCGTCTATTCTTATTATGCCCAAGAGAATCCAAGAGATCATGAACAGAAAAAAACTACAGTCAAACACATAAAGTAACATGTAACGAACCTTGTCAAAAGCAGGCATGATATTCATGTTCAAGTAGTTAAGAAACTTGGTACCTGGGGCACCTCTCTGCTAGGAAGAGAAGAGGACGAAGTTAGTATTAATAAACGTTAAAGTATCTCAAGTATATAAATCCAAGTGCTCTGCAGCAATAATTCTGATTCCATACCACAAAGAAAGGAAGAGCCGTTTGCAGGCATGATATAAACCTATCAATATGATCTGTATCTGAAACCTGGGAGAATAATATTTGGACATTAGAAGTAGTTCTGTGGCACAATAATGAAATCATCTAATAAAATTTCAGAAGTTTATAATTCCAACCTTTACTATCACCATACTACGGTTAAAAGACTTACTAATGTAAAATTATAGTAGATATTCCCATGGTAATTATAACAGATGCTATCAAATATTATGACGCAGCTAGATATGCATCAAGACAACTGTTGACCCTTCCCTATGTCCATTTCTAGACTGGGCAATATACTGGACTACAAAAAATCCTGACTATATGAAAATCTAAAGGCAACTTGCTCACATACTACCAATGAGACCTCGCATCAAACACATACACGTAAGATATACAACGACGACTAACAAATGTAAGAGTTGCACATGTACAGATTGTATATCATTTATAAGGTTTTCGTCGAGAGAGGGTGAAGTCTATGCTAGGACAAGTATCCTTTTAACATGCAAACGATTAGCAAACTTTATTCCCAGCTAACATGAATAATCATTACTGTCATTATATTAAAGGAAGAACTTATGTTCATCCCAGGAGAATGTGACATGAGAAACTCACATTAAACTGTGAATCCAAATCGGCCTGTCCTTCAATAACTTCTACAAGTTCTTGCATTCTTTCTTGAGAAGCTTTCCCTCCAAATATGCTCAAGCTTGTCAAGAAATCCATAAACATATTGAATTCTTCTCCAGTTACATCCCCTAGGCTCTGTAAGCATCCAAAAAACGTCATAAAAGAATAAAAAAGAGAAAGTCAGATAAATAGAACAAAGAAAAACTCCATGTGGCCAAAGATATATTCTAACCTTTTTGATTAAATCAGTTATATGTCTTTCCATTTCCTCTTGAGGCTTTAACAATTCTCCTTTAAGAGGGAAAACCTACATGGAAATACAAAATCAATTAATTAGGATAAGATATACAAAATCTTACCAAGGGATTCCTTGCATTCCCGTTAACTTGCATAATCAGAAAATTTTCATTTTACATCTTGTTCTATAAGATATGTTTCTTGATGACAAACAAAGTCTCCAAAACTTCCAAAATAAGAACGACTCCACTAAATATGTGCTAGCACCCAGTACCTACTCAAGTTGATTTGGCAGTATTTGTACCTGGTCTTAGCAATAGAACCAAAGATTATATGCCATTTCTATAACTTCATTCTTCAAATTAGCAAGCGGAAAGAGTGCTAACTTGATAGTTATGAATTTCTTAAGTCGAGCTAAAATATAGCAGAACCTCAGACATGGACAAAAAAATGTAGAAAAGACTCTGACCTTATCTCTGAGAAAGTGTAAGACCTTTTCACGGATTTGCTCATCAGTACTAAGACTGGCCTCGGTATGCTTAAACAATGCAGTCAAAGATGCTACACAAAAAGGTAAAAATAATTAAACATAAGAAACAGCTCGGGTACTACAATAACCATCAGTAACAACAACATACAGTACATCTTAAATTTTTGAGCACGCCACAACCGGCAGTCTGTAATTTATACACTTAGTTTCGTGTTTTATAAGATGGACAGAGTAACACTAATGAAAACAAAATATCTACAATAAGACTGAAAGACCAATTTCACTAATTTTCTCAATGTAACATCACGGGTGTCTTAGATGAATTGCTATCTTCAGACCATTAAGATGGATGCCGAAGAAATCAAATTACCCTTTTTATCCTGCCGAAATAATGACATGAAAGCCTTGTGCACAGCATCACGCTCCACCAATTCCTCTATTTGAATCATATAACTCAAGAGTCAGATGGTGAAAACAAATTAAGTAAATCATAAGGTCATAAATAACAAAAAATCTGAGAAATACCAGTATTGAGACATTGTACAAGAACATCGATTATCTTACATATAAACTCATGTGTATCCTTGCAGAACAATGGAAGCCCGCGGATGGCTTGAACACGTACCTACAAATAAGAAGAAAATGATAACTTTTTCTATAGAAAATAATCGAGAATAGTGCAGAACCAGGTATTTCTTCTCTCAAAACAAAAGAATAATTGTGAGCCCTCCTGACTAACCTCAAATTCGTGTGTCAAATCAAAACAAGCTATAAAAACCTCACTTATTTATTCAACCTAACACTAATTTTGAGCCTTAAAAATTAAACAAAGTTCATCTAAAATGCACTAGCACACCTTCATCTTACTTTTTGCTTCAGGATAAAACCATATATGTGTAAAGAAGAAGAGGACCAGTAGGTACATACCCCAACTTCCACTTCGTCGATTATATCCATGTAGGCATCAAAAGCTTCTGTTGCGAGACTAGTAAAGAACTTAAAGTAGCGTGGAATGAGCTGCGCTCCAAGCTGCTTGGTCTTGATGTTCGTCTTAGACAACTCAATAATCCCTTCATAGTCTTGAACATTCTGCAAACCATGAGACAATGGTCCTGTTCGTTTCGTCGTCGCAGGCGACAGCGACAGCGCCAAACATTACCGCAGGTTGTTGTTCGTTTAGTCGCCGCTATCTCTGCGGCTGACGCTACCACTGCCGTACGTATTCTGTTCGTTTTATTAACGTTGTCGCTGCCGCTACCGTAACTGCAGGTTTTGTGTTCGTTTTGCTGACGCTGCGGCAATTTTACACTCAGTTCTTATTTTATTTTTATAAATTTGTATCATAAACAAAAAGAATAGCCGAAGTCATAAAAATATAAGTAAAAATTTCTAATAAGGTAAACGGCCTTGACCATATTCATTCGTGATGTTTTGACGCAGAGCTTCCATCGCTCTATCACCGGTCGGCTCATATGCAATATGTTCTTCTTCTTCTTCTTCTTCTTCTTCTCCTTCTCCTTCTCCTTCTCCTTCTTCTTCTCTTTCTTCTCCTTCTCCTTCATCACCATGATATGCTTCTGTACTTTGCCAATGTACAAAATCATGATCTTCCCTATGTGAATCCCGTCTGAAGTTGTGTAGTGTCATCATTGCCGTTACGAGTTTAATCCACTTAGTGAGACCATATTTTGCTTCTAAATTTTCTTGCTGCAGGCCATTCCTATAAAGCATAAACAAAGGAGTGTTATATACTACTAAACTTAGGCAGAGTAACTATACATTAAGAAGAGACTGTGATCAAAAGAACAAGCATATATAGCACAAGCAAGTACCTCTATCCGTTGCTTCCACCAATCATCTGACATCTCCAACCTTCCCATATCATCATACCGAGCCTCAGGCCTATTATGAGTTAACATTCTAAAGGTGGCGTACTTTTCCTTACACGAATCATACTTATTCTTAAAATGAGGGATCCATTTGTTAAATCCCCTCATAAATTTCTCTTCAAACTTCTTCATGATGGTATCTTTCCCAGTTTGATTCATTCCTACACTTGTTCTATTTCCTTTTTTTCTCTCATCCGCATAATGTTGAAAGAATAATCGAGTTTCATCATCCGTCCAACTCTAAAACGATGCATAAAAAAATATGAAACCACAACCACTAAGATCCAAACTAAACACTAAGATAAAAGCCAAAACACTTACATCTTTAGACATCTTCTTTCTCAAAACACTTGAGTTTTAAACTGAGAAATCATCAAAAGCCAAACAAACAAGTGTTAAACATATCACATACACACATATCACATACATACATATCACACACATAAACAGAGATGATGAGTCTCGACTAAGTAATAACGAACAAAAAAACGAGTAGTAGCAGCAAAGGAATGGATTCATATCAGACCAATACACACACATCAGCAATAAACAAAAACAAAAAAAATGAACCGTAGTTACCATTGCAATAAACGAGTAGTAGCAACAAAAAAACGAGTAGTAGCAACAAACAAAAAAACGAACCGTAGTTACCAATAAACGAGTAGTAGCAGCAAAGGAATGGATTCATATCAGACCAATACACACACATCAGCCATTGCCAATAACATTAACCCAAGTAAAGTCAAAGAGAGAGAAAGAAGAAACCCTTATATTGCTAACCCATTGAATCTTAACCTACTGGGTATCGATTAATTTCAGTGAAAGTGAACTAAATCATGCTAACCCAATGAATCTTAACTCTTATCATGCTAACCCAACAATTCAAATCCCAAATTAAGTGAAGCAAAAAACCAATATACATGGAGATGGAGAAGGAATTAGAGAGAGACGAAGAAACTCACAGATTGGGAGAGAGATATGGAGACTGGAGAGAGATAGAGCAGATCGGAGCTTTGCCGTAAAAGAAGAAGCTAAGGCTGAGCTTCGCCGTGAAGAGAGACAGAGAAGGAGCTTCGCCGTGAAGAGAGACTGAAAAGAACAAAGAGCTTTGTCGCGAAGAAGATGAAGCTTTAGGGTTAGGTTTATCTGTGATTTCTCAAAAATAATAAAGTTATTTTTGTCATATACCATATATAACGCTGCGTTTTAGTCGTAGACGCTGAATTAAACTAACGTCTAAATAGACGCTGCGTTTGTCGCTGCGTTTTGACGCAGGTACTTGCGACTACATAACGAACAACAATACTTGCGTCTACTGCAGCCGCATGTACGTGCGGTAACCAAACAAACAGCCCCAATATATCATAGAAAACGATCAACACACAAGAAACAAAACCAAGCAAGCCTAAGAAGAGCCAAAACCAAATCAATCACACCAGTATCCATTTCCAGACCGATTATACACAAATCCGAAACAAACCAGAGACGATTAGGGAACACAATGAACAACTAAATCAAGCATAAACGATTGATTCCAAATAGAGGAGAACCTGAGACTTGTCCGTAGACTGGCTTAAGCGCTCGTCAAACTCATAAAGCTTCTCGATATGCTAGCATCTTCGGGACACTTTTCTGACATTTTTTTTCAGAGAGTTCGATAAGAAGCTGCGATGGAGAAGAAAAATCGAAGCAGGTGAGTTATATAGTATATACGCAGTTGGTTTGTATAAAAGAAACAGAACCTACACACATGTATTCACGCCTATGTACATATAATTGTGAACAAAAAGCTTCGGAACAAAGATGAAGAAGAAGATGAAGAAGAAGAAGAAGAAGACGGTACATGTCGATTCTGGAAGAGTGTATACAAGGTTGATTGATTGATAGTGTTCTTCTCTCTCGCAGGGAGGTTGTCCAAGGGTTTCTTCTGGGTTTATTGCTGCTCTCTCTCTCTCTCCCCCTTTTTTAAGCTTGAAGAAGAAAAGAAAAGAGCGAGTTTCACCTAAAACGATGTCGTTCTGTTTGAAATTTGAGTTTTGAAAAACGACACCTTTATTTATCGTTTATTTCAAATGTATCCCAGAATTTTACTTATAGAGAAAAAACAAACCAATTAAGCACTACATAGTTTCAAATTCAATGTCTCTTTCTTTGATTTCTGATTCGATTCGTCATCTTATCTGCGCCGATCTTCGTCTCCTCCGTCAATCTCCGTCGCGGTCATTTTCTCTCTCTTTCCGTAGTAAGCAGTTCTCTATCCACCAGTTATCTCAGATCTCACGCTCGATCAAAGTCACGGCAAGAGGAGACGGCGCTATGGAGACGACGACGGCGGAGGAGACAGTTTCAGGCGGTGTTCCTAACAACACGATGAAGCTATTGTTCGTTGAGATGGGTGTAGGTTACGATCAGCACGGGTACGTTAAAAATATCTCTCTGCTTTTTTTTTCTCATACTCTCTCTCAAAAAAAAAAAAAAAAAAAATCGCGTTCTTTGTGAGGTTATTGAAATAATCGAAACAGGCAAGACGTGACATCTGCGGCGATGAAGGCTTGTAAAAATGCGATTTCTTCGAAATTCGATTCCTGCTTTTAGGAGAGGTATACATACCCCCCCCCCCCCCCCCCCCCCCCCCCCCAAAAAAAAAAAACAACACTCTCCTCCTTTTATGAATCTGTTCTGAAACGATCTGTATAATTGAAAATTGTGTTGTTGACGAAGGTTCGATTCCTGGAGTTTCATTTGGGGAAATGAAGTTGCAGATAAAGCTTGGAGTGCCTCGTTCTCTTCATCACCAACTTGATCTCGACAAGGTTAAGTCTATCTTCCCATAGTAAGTTTCCCCCCTCCTAAAGTAACCAACCTCTATACCATAGAGTTCCTCTATAATTGGAGTTGAGAATTTGCTTTGTAGATAGATATGAGTTACTAATATGTTTTGGAAGGTTGAAGTTGGATTGAGATTCCATGTCAAAACATTTCAGATGGAACCACCATCTTATCTTATAGATGTAGTAGTACTGGATAACATCTATCTTGTGTTACTTAATCTTGGAGAGTCGGATTCGTTCTTTTTAACGGTTGGTTGCATTTCTCTATGAAGCGGGAAGATTGTTAATGTGGAAGTGGTGGATGGAGGACTGATTTGCTCGAGCGGCGTTCTAGTCGAAGAAATGGGTGATAAAAACGAAGATTGCTACATAGTGAATGTCGCAGTTTACGTTGGCTACTAGTCTCTTCTTCCTTGTGTGTGTCTGTTTGATCCCGAGCCGACTTCATCCTCGTCGTAGAACATTGCAGTCACTTTTAGTTGTATATTTTTGATGTCCAAACCAATTTGGCTTAGGCTTTGCATCAACAATATCTCATATTTTTCTGTTAAAAACATGGCTTATGAGAAAAAATGTTACACACTCTTTCGTAGGGCTGGGCATTCGGGTAACCCGTTCGGGTTCGGGTATTACCCATTCGGGTTCGGGTAAACGGGTTTAGAAAAATAGAACCCATTGGGTATTTTTAGATATATGGGTTCGGTTCGGTTTGGGTACTATCGGTTTCGGGTCGGTTTGGGTTACAAATTTTAGAACCCGATTAGTACCCGAACTACCGGGTACCCGAAAAAATATAATTAAATTTAAATAAATTTAGTTAAATTTTGACTTACATAACAAAATATTTTAGATATTTTGATTATTTTTTTAGGTATAAAACTAAATTATAATCATAATTTTGGGGTAATTGTATTATATTAATGATAAATATTATAAATATGTTTATATGTTCGGATTTAATGGGTACCCAAACGGGTATCGGGTATTAACCGACCCTAACTCGAACTCACGGATATTAAAAAATAGAATCCAATAAGGTTTTATAGGCAAACCCGTACCCAACCCGAATCCGGTTTTTTGGATCAGATTCCGGATTGGATATTCGGGTATGGTTTTTATCTCCAGGCCTACTCTTTCGACTTTCTTAACTGGATGTAGCATTTTAGTGTAGTGCGTGTTCATTGTAAAATGAGCGGGAAATTTTTCCCTCCTTAAAACCTAAAAAAGTTCTATAGCTTTTAAAGGTTAAGTATACATATGAAACAGTAAAAAACAAGATTTGCAGAGAGAACGAAATGAAAGGGAATAAGAAGATTAGTTCGATCTTCGATGTATCTGCGTCTCAGGAGGTTTATCTACAGAGATGTGGCTTCGCCGTACCAGGTCAACCACCTCCAGATTCCGATCCCTCCGTCGGAGTCTCGCAGCCGCCGTTAAACGACGGAACCGCATCTCACCCTGCGTCGTCCGATGATTCAGAGACGGATAGTGTGATAGGTTCGGGATTTGATGAGGAGGTTGCAGTGGAGAGTGAAGCGATTCGATTCGTCTCCCCGGTGGAAAGCACGGAGGAGGAGGAGAATGCTACAGATCCGACCGTCGAGGTCGCGGCGGAGAAGCTGAGGGATGTTTCTAGAGATGATGAGAGGTTTGGGAAGAAGAAACTTAAGATTCCTTTGAGGGATGTTGTAAAAGCCATAGTTATGAATTCGAAGAACACAGAGGAAGAAGAAGACGAAGACAAAGAGATTGAGAAGATGAGCTGCGTTCAAATCCTCTTGCAAAAAGGATTCAAATTTTGAAGGTGATCTCAATGTTTTCCCCCAAATCAGAACTGCTCTTAGACTTAGTGAAATCAAGTGTTAATCTAGGGTTCTTCATGGTCATCTCTGTTTGTCAGTTTGTGGTAGTCTTACAGAACAGCTTTCCTCTTATAATGAGAATGTCTCTTTTGTTATTAATCTGTTTCTAATGATGCATCATCACACAACAATATCACACTACTAAGACGGTTTTAAGATTTTATTGTTTTGTTTCTCCCACACGACAAATAATAGGCGCTTTACAATCCTTCATCTTCTTTATGCATCTAGTAGTTGTAGTCTTCTTCACGTAAAACTCCTCTCCAAAGGAAACTGTCAGATTCTTTTTTGCACCTCTAAGAATTGTAATTTACAGAATTAAGGTGTTTTGTTTTGACTTTCTTTATAATTCTTAAAACACTTTCACATGGAAAGCGCTGCGTAGAGAAGTTGGTTCCATGTATCAGGCAACCCGGGGAGGCACCAATGGCTGCAATCTGTTCCTCCATCGCCACCATAAGAAGATGGATGAGCATCTTTTCTCAACTGAGACAATGTGGTGATGTCAAGCAAGAACACTGGCTTTTTCATTGAACTCAATACTTTGGATACAACTCCTGCAGCTGGTGGCTGACCACTTGGGTAACTTGATCCACCTAACGGTTGCATTTGCCCACTACAACTCTTCCTTGGCTCGTTCCATTCCCTTCCCCTGTCACCCACAAGAAAAACACATTAGTTTTTTGAAATTTCTTTTCTCAAACCGCAAAACAATGTGACATAATTAGATCTCGATCGTTTCTTTCGTTTGAAACCATCGCAACTTTAGTGGACTTACTCGTAATGGGTGGGCGAAATTCCTTGGAAGAAAACTCGAGTTTTTGTTGTGTCGACGTTTTGATCAACCCATCGTGCCCAAGTGCTAAGTCCTTTATAGAAAGCATCAAGACGGTTCATGTCCCTCACCAAAGACGACCCATCTCGAATATAGTCCCACCTAAATTCATATAACAACAAAAGATAAATAAATACAGATTAAAGATAAAAGAAAACTAAAATAAAACCAATTAACGATTATCATTGAGTTATAATAAAGCAGTAGATTTAGATGAAATAGGTTGTTTATATTTATGGCACGGACCCTTGAGATTGGCCTTTATGAGTCCACCAATGCCAAGAGTTGAAAACAAGAACGTCCGTGTTTTTCCAAACATCCGCACCTCCATCAATGGCACCAAGGTTAAGCACACGCCCTACTCTCTCTTTCGCTATATCCACTATGTACGGTGTTCTATATAGATTCAACGTCACACCATATTCCTGTAGTTTTATATAACAATAGCAAAGCAACCAGATTCAAGATTTTATAATAGACTATTCAAAATATATAATTTCCATTACAAAGAAGAGAGTTATTAAATGAAAGAAAAAAGGTTTCTCTTAACAAAGAGAATAGTAGTATAAAGTAGACAGAGGGAACAATAAAGAACAAGTTGGACTGTTGGAGTTGTTTTAGTGTACCTTTTTCATTTGTTTTCATTGTTATTTTTGGTAAAACATTTTTGAATTATTAAAAGTAATACCATGAACAAATAAAAAGAGACAAAATTTCATAGCATAGTGGTAAGAAAATAGTGTACGAATTATATTTTTTAATTTATAAATAAATAAATATAAAAAGAGTTTGGAGGTCCATATCAAGTGAAGTAGACTAGTCATTTCATATTGTTTTCAGTTTCGTAATGTGATAAAGGACTTTGCACAATTCTGGTAAAGATAAAAAATAGCTTTCGAATGAAGGAAAAACATATCAAAGTTTGCAAGAAATCCCTAAGAAAAATTTATAGTGTTCTATCGAATCTTTCTATACTTAATAATAATACTCCCCCTATGCGTCACTTTTCTCATAATCAAAATTAGTAGCTGAAGAATCAAATAATTCAACAAAGTTTTTAAAAGATAATAAGCAAGTGGATGTGATCACCAACAACCATATGTTTAATAAGCATTATTAGCACTAAAACAGCTTTTTCAATTCTTTCTTAAATGACGAATTATATTATATAGTCCGTGACTAATACCATTCAATATTAATGACAGCCAGTTCAATTTTACGTTAATGACAACTATTCGTCGTGAGGTTTGATAATTAGATTTTGTTTTTATCCAAAGAACACAGATTATTTATATATAACTTTTTTTTTAAGGAATGAAAGAGACCTGGAAAGTGAGAGAAGAGAGTGGGGTACGCTTGGTAAAAGTGGTCTTGGCGTTTGGTACCGACGCATGGATCATACAGCCCAACGATTCCCACATGTTTAGACTCAGTGAGTCTCCTACGAACATGATTCGCTTCCCTCTGTATTTCCTCAGAAACGCCGCACCGTCGAACCTATAATTACGTAATTAACAATTCATCATCGTGCATTTTTTACGTATAAATTAATTTAGTTTAACATAAGTTGATGCCTTGATGGTATCTCTCTTTTCTCTATTCTTGATATCACAGAATCCACTTAATTACTTTTATTATAATAGTAATATAAACAATCCTTTTCATTTGTGAAAAGAACCCACGTTTCTTTAAACATAAGTACATATTATCAACACCAACTTCTAGTTAATTATACAATATATAATATGTATATATATATAGGAAAAAACACATTTTGAAATAATAATTATTGTGCTATATCATGCAAAGATTGTGAGATTTTCGAAATATCCTCCAACAAATTCTTGTGGTTTTTCCCAATTTTACTGTTTAGTTAAAACATTTTGAGCTATTGTAAACATATAGAGAGAGTGAACTTTAATAGTAAATTATGTGTATAGAGTAGAAACCTTGGTATGGCGCAAGACTCAGGTTGCCAAGAGTACTTGAGGAACTGTTTGTCTGGTCGGCCGAACTTGAGACAGTCAAACTCGCCGTCGATGAAAGGACACGTGGACGAATCGTAGAAAGGGTAAGAAGCATCGAACACCCATCGGCCTTGGAACAAGTTACATCCTGATGCTCTTCTCTGCTTCTTCCCTCTCAGTGACGACATCCCACCGTCGCCGGAACCAGCCGTGCTGTTGTGGCCGTTCACAAGGAGTACTGTCTTGTCCGAAGCAAAGGCCTCCTCGGCTCCCGACAAGATTGTGACTGTTAGAAGTGGAAGAAAAAGAAGAAAGAGAGAGATGAGTTTGGAACCCATCTTTTTTTTTATGAAACAAATAATACTATCTAAGGTTTTGGGTTTTTGTGAGGAAGCTTGTTGATGGGTTCAAGCTTTTATACACATTTGTCTGTATATATATGTATATGCATATACATATAGTATATTATTACGAATAAATATATATTTTACAAAAATATGTATATATATAGATATTTATATATTTTACAAATATGTATACATATTTCTTAATGTGCTTTAAATAAATATATATTTTTTTGGTTTAATGTGAAGATAAATAAATATTTATATTTTAGTGTACACAATTTGACAATTAAGTCGATATTACTCGGCTCCTAATGCTAAGGACGTAAAGTTGTTATAGTTTTGGGTTCGAGTTTACCGTGTACAAACGTTTGACATGGACTACTCAGTCACTTATGTTTCGGTGAAATCGGGATATCTAACTATTAAGATCTTTAGCCTTATGAGTTATGTTAGAGCTTTAGTAGAATAAAATTATGCAATCTATTTTTGTGATTAAAATTATGCATCTATAATGTAAATTTTTGATATTTCAATCTTTACTATATATGGCTTGGCGTAAGTTTATAATGTTCTTTTTTTTTTCTTTTTTTTTTGGTGGGAAAAATAGGTTGCTTGAAGAAACTTGCATTATGTAGTTGGTGTCTTGTTAAGCAACAGAATGTAATCCTTTGTTTTTGTAGAGAGCGACATTAATAAATTGACATCCGAAAGGTGTTAAGTCCATCTCATTGTTAGTTTTAGTCTTAAATCAGCGCTGTAAGTGTTACTTAATATGAGACGAATGCAGAGTAATTAACATAAGCTAATTAGGTACATACAATGTATCTATGTTTGGTAATATTTAATCAAAAGACTAGTCATGTAACTAAATGTCGATGTAAACAAGCTTTCGCTAGTGATGATAATGAACAAAAGATAATCCGGATCTAATAAAAAGTCGGTAACGAGAGTGCATTTTATAAAAAAAATTATAATCGGCGGTCGGAGACAGTTCATGTTAAACTTTTTGGTTCAATTGTTTAAAAAGACAGAATCACTTTATAGAGTAGAGGACAAATGTGAGTTTTCACCGTCGTGGGTTCACAAGTCACATGAAGAAAACACGTATGTTGGGTAGTGTAGTATGTTGTACATTATGCATAATACATGTGTATGGTATGTCTATGGCAGAGAGAAAGATCATGGAAGGATATGGGAAAGACTCATGAGTGGAAAGTGGTGCAGGCTTTGTCTTCCTAGGGAATCTAAAAAAACAAATTCTAGCAACTATCTATATACTGTATCTTTTTAAACAACTTGTTACTGTAAGGATTTTTTATACGACTACACAGAGAACATTTCGACAATTTAAAAGATGATTAAGAAAACCCAACAATTTAGCATTACGTAAATGTCTAGCCAACTTCATGATAACAGTCTGGATTAATAGTCAAATCATTAAATACCTTTTAAAAATACTAAAATTTACACAAAAATCATTATATATACTTATTTCTTAAGACTACGTTCAATTTTGTTCCGTCGGAGTTAAAATAAATTTTAAACAAAGTCTTAGTTGTCGAAAGATTATAATACTTTTTCTACCCTGAATTATTTGTTGGTAGATTGTTCATACTTCATATAAGACCTTAGATCGCAAAATTTGAATGAGTTCATAAAATAAACAAGTTTAATAATCATAGATTATTAACTTGTTTTTAGAATTGAAGATATAGTATTAGATGTAATAATTGATAAATAGCTAAAACCCAATCATGTGAAATTGAGGCCTAATCATAGTTATGATGTCAAACTTTACCATTAGACATGTAACTATATTATAGGGTCAGTTCATATTAAGCTGTGTACTTTTAATTAGACTCACTAAATGAATATGTTGTGTATGCAATTCATATAGTATAAGTTTATCCCACTTACTATAAAATCGGACATCAAGTCTATTTCGCATCATTACTCTTCCATAAATTGTTGAATCAAAGTTTTCTATATTAATCTATTAATGTCTGACGAGAAAACAAAGTATATATATATTTGACTTAAGAAAAAAAAGAGTAGAGTATTTACTTGGGGTACGATTCCACGAACGACGAAAAAGGTTTACATGGACCGTGGACATTCCGTTGGTCTGCAGGTCACGGGAACAACTTAATCATTTTTCATCAATCTTCACATGCTTCTACGCCATCTGCTGTGAGATCAGATTACTTTATTTTGTGTCACAAACATTAAAAATTATATACAAGATTTGAGACAGTACAAGACAGGTAATATTAGTTGGCTGTTTCTTCGTTTTTTTTTCTTAAAACACAATGCTTAGTTTTGTTTTGTTTCCAGTATGGCGATAAATAAATAATGTGATGAATTTCGCATATACAAAAAAAAAAATTACCTTATATGTATACGGGAAAATAATCTTACTATACTGTTATTACGTGTAGAAATAATCTTAACATGCAATCGATTCTATATACATTAAGAAGTGATACTGTCGGATGATACAGGTTTATACTGGACTCCATTATTTAAGAGGTGATTGAGTAAATATTAGTTATTAATCAGTCATATGATCTTCTGATTGATTTTGTTCTAAATAACATTCTCTCTTTCCTGAGTTCACTAGCTATGTACATTAGACAATGTGTTTTCTAGAAAGGAAAAAAAAAAGACCAAATAATTTCTTTGCTGTCAAGCAACTATAAAAATTGTACCAATGCAACCAATCATTCCCCTGCTAACAATCATAATATTTTATATTGCCGAATCATCTCGACTGTCATCTTCAAGCAATGTTTTCAACTTTGGTATTTCCTAGCTATTTTATGATATTTTCGATAGGATTTTGGCTTTTTATTTCTTTTTCTATTTGTGAACGAGAGATTGTGAAGGAACCTTCAAAGCAAGTGCTTGCAAAAGTTGACACGTAGGGGAATTTGGATAATTTTATCTATTTTGTCTACGTTATTTGTTGCAAAGTACTTGGAATATTTAGTTCTCGAAAAAGATTTACAAGAATTAAGAGTTCGTACTATTGTTTGTCTCTCTGTGTCACGGACGGCGGCTCTCGTGAGACTTTTCTAGTTTATATAACGGACAAAAATAACTATGTGGTCTTAATAGGCTTTTGTTAAAATCACCGGGCTACATATTGAAAACATGAATTCGAAGTTGTTGCCCTGAACCATAGGGTTTTGTTAAGTTTTTTTTTATAAGGATTTGTGTGGTACTTGTTAACTTATTATGATTAAGTGGTCAAAGATCACAAAAATGATGTCGTATAAAAGCATGATGAATATAATATCACGTTAATTGATGAAATTATCATCGTCAAATAATTATTTTAGCAATTTATTGTTTTCCTATTGCTAATTATAATTTAAACCAATATAGAATCGGCTGTTATCCCTACATAGCAACTGATTCTAATAAATTTCAAGGTTATTTTGTTATATTTGAATATTTGCGTTCTATAGTTTATTAATCGAGAGCGATTGTATGAAATATGAACTCGAGAGAAATAAAGTAAGATAAAATTTTACAAACCATAGAAATCTTACATTTTCGTGCATATAGTGATAGAGATCTCGCTCTTCTGATTTTTTGTCTTGTAAATTTTTGTTCTTCAAATTTAGCTAACCTAACTATTTCTATAATATAATTTAACTAACATGAATATGTATGTTGACAAAAACAAAATCACATACACACACATATCTCCCTACGAGTGCACCGCACCGCACCATGCAGGTCTGAACCATATTGGTCAACTAAAATAGATAGGCCATTTTGGGGTCTCATGAGGCTCGTTTATTGGGTTCCACACACGTTGCTCCAATGAGTGGAGCTTTTGTTTGGTGGCCAACGTTGCTTCTAGGTAATGCTTACCCAAGTTCCGTATCCACTAATACAACTATTTTATATATTTTGATATTACAATATACTCGATCGATTAAGTAACATCTTCTTTCTTTTTCCTTCTAATATAGAACACAAATCATAAAGTTGGACTTTGCCAAAAGCAAAAAACAAAAATTTGGACGAAGTGATAGTTTTTTTCTTATTGTTCTCTATAAGATTTTATTATGTGGTTTAGAGTTAGAGATTTCAGTGGAGATGTCAGGGTGGTGGATTCAACAAAAGCTTTGTTCATGCGCGTGAAATGTAGTTAATGGATCATTTAGGTCATGGATCCATTGTCATTAGACATACTTTTTCAGAGCCACTACAAAAAATTTGATTTTTTTAGCGAATACATACTCTAATAGTTAGTTTAGATCTCAGCTTCGGATTTTGATCACACAAAAAATGATTAAAAGATTAATGCTAAGTGATATATGCAATTGGTACAACAACTGTCAAATGGATGTGACAACGAAAAATTTAGTTGTGTTTTAATGTAAATTATATACAGAAAGCGCAATCCATAAATTATTATGGGGAGTATATTACGGTTTGTATATTGCTTGTGAGCGGCGGATACCGCGGTTGGAACTTGAGCTAGATTCAGAGATGGTGATTGACTTTCTTCAAGCAGGGATCAGTGATGCTCATCCATTGTCTTTCCTAGTACGCCTGTCCCACGACTTTTTATCAAGGGACTGGATAGTCCGTATATCGCACGTCCATAGGGAAGCTAATCGTCTTGCTGACGGATTAGCGAACTATGCTTTTTCTTTATCTTTCGGTTTTCATTTGTTGGAGTCTGTTCCAGATTGTGTCAAGTTTTGTTTGCTTGAGAATGTTAGTGGAACTATGTTCCCAAGACAATTTAGATTGTAATTTTATATGTTCTGAATAAAGTTAGGGAGGCTCCCTCTTCCTACCAAAAAAAGAACATAAATAAATCATATTGGTTTCATAACATAAAATAAATCATAATGTTTTCATAAAAATAAGGATGTTTGATATATTAATCCTAGACCTTAAACTGAAAGAACCATATAAAATCTATAGATAAATAAATCAAAGAGATATAGAGAAGTTTGAAAGATCTTATTATATATTTAATAATATTGGTAAAATAATAGAATTTTTTTATACAACTAGAGAATTGTGCATATCCGAAGTAGATAATATACAAGATATTGTTATACACAAAAAAATATATGGCCACTGTTATGCATAATTAATTATACAACTAGAAAGATAGTCACGTTCACGTACGTACGAGAGAGATTACTTGTCATTCCAGATTGGCTGCTGTGCTAAATGTACATACTGGTTATTTAGATAAGATATGTCTTTATTTAGACAATGATTTTATAGTTATCTTTTTATATATTATATAGATAATTATGCTATTCCAAGTGTGGCTTGTAGAGTGTATCAATTAACAAATGTGGAACAAACTTCGCTCCGCAGTTCCTCTTTCCTTCAACTGTCAATTATTTAACTATCCAGTTGACAATTGATAGATGAACAACTATCTAACTTAAAAATCTTTGCTTTAAAAAAAAACGATGATATTTAGGAATCCAAAAAAAATACACGCAAAAATATCACAAATGTGCTTATATGAATGAGAGTGGGTAGTTCAAGAATCTTCATTCATCAGTTTAATGATATTTCAAGAATGATTATATTGAAAATAAATCTATAGAGTGTTCGATATATTTTTAGAAATTAAACTCGGGTATGTGGGCTAGTGAAAGCTTTGGTTAGCGTAGTACGTACGGTCATATTATATACATAACAGTTCAAGAATATATATATTTTTTTTTGCACTCCAAATAAAAATAGAAGAATTGAAAAGTATTATAATGTTCGTTTGTATAATTTGATATTTTTGGATTTTATATACCACTACTCATCAGTGGACTAAAGCTTGGGAGATAATAATGATGACAAATCGAATACAGGAAACGAAAAGTCAACCTAGTTGTGATTTGTGAAGTACTGTAGTAGTGGTGGGCTTTATTAACCAACTTACAAATTTACAATACATCAACAATATGCTAATGTACGTCTCTTTGTTGCTTAGTGGTGACACCATATATGACAATACCTCTCTTTTTCAGTTACATCATCATGGACCTGTCGGTCGATTTTACAAGATATCAACTCTTCTTTTGTTTCTGTTTACTTGAGTACTTCATCTAGTTAATACATTCGTATCACAAATGTTCATTTGCTCACAGACTCACAGTGACAGCCATAACCAAAAGCTTATGTTGTAGAAAGGAAACATATATATATATATCCGTGTAAAAATTTTCCAATAATTGAGAAATGCGTTTGAAATAGATGCACATTCGTTATAGACAACCTTGTATGTTTGAAAGTTTAATTACTAGCTTTCCATTAGCAAATTAATTTGTGTTCATAATTTTTGAACGTTTCCTTGTTGAACTATTGTTGGTGAAGTTTTTTCTTACCATTGCTAAAAGTATGGGTACAATAATTCTGCTTTCAGGAAACAAATAAAGACACAACGCACGTAAAAAATACGATGGAGGAACTGGCAGGTCAGACGTTTGAATATATGACTAATATGAGATACTCCAACGTAACATGGACCGTCTGAATAAATAATACACTCAATGTCAGAAGAAATCAAAACACATAGGACAAACACGAGTCTGATGGCACAGGACACAAACCATTCGTTTAGTCTTTAGATAAGTGTATAAGGGACAACTGCTCATTAGTTAGAAAATTCAAACCTTATTTTAATAGAAACAACAAATAAAAGTCCAAATCTTTGAAAATGTCTATTTAAGATTATTTGTTTATAAAAAGTTACAATTACCTTCACAATAATTCAAGTGATTAAGACTCTAAATTTTCGTTTTTGTCCTAGATGTCAAATTCGTGGACCGCCTTGATTGATCCTACGCAAAAGCCAAAGCTAATACAAAGACAACTTAATTACCCCGATCAACCACCTAGAAACAACAAGTCAGGACTACCATACGTGAGAACTGATGAGTTACCACTACAGTACAAGTGGGGGATTGATCTATCTTTCATGTCAGCATGTAACCGTGTAATGTCAAAACCGAGGGATGTAACTGTGTAAAACCAAAATAAATGGTTATGGTACCTAGAATATTGATATATAAACGATTATGGTACCTAGAATATTTATGCCAATACCAAAACATGAGTAGAAAGACCACGACCCGAATTTCTAATCCTCGGTCAAAGGTTGTGCAGCGTATGTAAATTTAAACCAGCACATTACATAAGTTAGCTCTATATTAACTGCCGAAGATATAGCACACCTTTCAGATTCTTCTGCGTTATTTGATGTTGTTCGAAATAAATTCAATCACTTCCTGAAGTGTTGCTTTCCTTTCTTCTTTGAAGTTCCAAAGTTCTCGGATTCCACTTGCATTATACTCATTCATCTCCTCGAGTACTGTTTTAACTGCCTTATGTACCTCTTCCCCCCACTCTCCTTTAAGCTTTTTCAACTGCTCATCCTCTTCGTCTACCACTTCCTGTAACCAAAACAAAGTACCTCCATTACTGCTAACACTCACAGGAAGTTCCACCAGTCTTTTCTCCCTCTTATCCAACATATAGATGCAAGTATGAAGTATCACATTCACAGGTTTTTCCTTTGTATTTGATTAACCATTGGTGCAGAAGGGTAGACAAAGAAAGACCAGACACTAACAATCAATCCATGAGATAAAAGACTTGCAAAGTGGGATAGTGACAGTGTTAGAGAACATACTTTTGCTTTGTCCCCGGTTCCTTCCCTTTTAAACGGATGCCATGCTGAATCCTTGAGCTTCTCCTGCCATCTAGAGCAAAGGGTAGCAGCTTTAGCCGTAGCTTTATGTGCAGAATATTTCTTCTTGCAAACATTCAGGAAGGGCTTCTCATCAAGTTTTCCCATCAGTTTTATCCCGATATCGGTTTGAGCATCCAACTCAGGCCAACCCTGAAGAAAAGAGCTTTTCAAACCGTAAACAACATATATGAAACAACTTAATCACATCACTAGCAGGTTGGTCCACCTTATATTCATTCGTACATGCAGCAACGTATTAATAGACAATATAATGGAATAAGTCTCTGTCAATTTTATCATCGAGTCTTACATCAACAACCAGTTCATACAACTTGGGAGCTGTAATTGCAAATTGAAGATATCCAATAAACTATAGTGTTTGATCAAGTAAATGCCATTTCAGAAACGTAATAAAAAAAACAATTATTTAGGATTATTTTGTTACAAAAAGGAAGTGCATGAAAAAGATGTACCTCAATAAATACTTTCCGCGCTGCTTGCATGTCATTGCTTTGGCGTACTAGGTCTAGGTTCTTCATTTCCAGTACCTGTTTGGTCTCTAGGTGCTTCTCAAACTGACTAAACTTGTTCAAAACCTCTTTTGCCTCCATCTGAAGTTTAAGGAGAGAGGTTCAAACTCAAGACATAAATAAGGGAAGGCATTTTTCCTTGATTATGGAATTAACTATGAAATATACCTTATGCTTTTCTAGACGTTTTAACAGGCGTTCGTCAGGCTTCCCGACTGAATGTTCATATCATCATTCTGGACTGAAAAGCATAAGGTATATTTCATAGTTAATTATGAAATCAAGGAAAAATGTTCATACCTTATCCTTTTCGATTACCATTTCATATCTGGACTGAAATGTTCATATCATCATTCTGCCAAAGCAAGAAAATATGAAATGGTAATCGAAAAGGATAAATGCACCGACTGAATGTTTCTTATGTATCAATACTGACCATGAGTAGTAGCTTATTCTCTGCTTCATCAAAAAAATTTGCTTCCAATATTGAATCCAGCTTCTCCATCTCGGTGAATTTTTTCTCTAGCGCCTTTTTTTCTGCTATGATCCTCTCGATAATGAGAAGCAATTTCTGATCCATTTGCTTTCTTCCTGCACACAAACAAAAGAAAAAAGAAACCTTATTGACAAAAGTCTTCATTTTTCTCAGTGGGACTTAACCACTCACTACTTCAGACATATTCAGAAGATCAAAAAAGTTTACTCGAGGCCATCTGAAACAAGATGAAAGGTACTGACCTTCAACAGCAAGAGATGTGGCTTGTTCTAGGTTTGTAATGGAATTGGCATTAGCAGACACCCCGGTGAATGGTAACTTAAAGGGAAATGCACTATCTTGTCTGATAGACTCTGAAATTCCAAGGTCAACAGAATGATAAAACATTGATTGTGAAAGTCCTCGTATTGGCTAACATTGGTATCTTAATAACAAGGTAAAATGAGAACAATAGATACCTTTGACATTCAAATTGGTATGTGTTTCCCCCATGGTAGCATCGTCATTAGCATTTCGAATCAGAGATTCAAGAATTGAGAAGACCTGTCTCTTAGTCCTGACATGGTTAATGATTCCCGGTTTCAATCCAGTCAGCAAACCACTTGGAGTTGGTGCGGTAACATTATCTATCAGCTCCAGCTGTTGTTCTTTCCTAGGGACTTCGTCATCACCTTTGCTCTTATACTTTAGTGGCTTTCGCCGCATCGAATATAACTCACCCGATGACCCCGCCGCTGCACTGCTACAGAACTGAGAAGGACTTGCTTTTTCACCAACAGGAATTGATGAAAGGGAAGGCTCTGTTACTTGTCCTCCTCTTAACTCACAATTGTCCTTCTCCCCCGAAGTCTGAAAAATTTGGGATAAACCCCAGAGACCAACAACACAAAACCCATTAACAAATCGCAAAAATAAGCAAGTTTTGGACGAAGAGCCAAAAAAATGTAAGAAGTCATCGGGGGGGGGGGGGGGGGGGGGAAGGAAGAACCAAACCTGAGAACTCGATGACGCAACCCCAGAAGAAACCCTTCTCTGTTCCTCCATTGCCACACCAGAAAGATCTCTCTTTTACCCAAAAACCCCACCAGGTTTTTGTTATACTATAGGAGGGCTGCGACACCAAGAGGCAAAGTAGGGATCATTTCATCTTAAAATCGTATTAAGCAAAACCAATTGTCTAATTAGTCAAGTGTTTGATACTCCACTAAAAACTCTCACCTTCAAGCAAAACACATGTTAACGACGATGTACAGTACAATACAAATACAAGACCAAAATGCAAAACAAAAAAACATTTTACATGTCTTGTGTTATTAAAGCGTAATTAAAAGCCCATAAGCGAAAGTAAACAGAGAACGGAATATTACAACGAAACTGACATTGTTATAAACTTGAAAAATATGACGAAGACTGGCCAATATGACAACGCCACGTGTATACTGACGGTCCTTTTATCATTGAACCGAAGAGAAACCATCATCCCCCGCCAGCTTCGTTTCATCGATCGTCGGATTTACACTTTTCGTTTCTCGAAATTTCCCCTCTGATTGTGTTCTGTTCTTTTGATTAACGATTTCTCGATCTCGATTCTTCTGAGAGAATACCATCTCGATTCTTCAAACCCTCTGCAGATTCCGAATTTAGTTTTTTTTTTTTTTAAATTATCTCTTAGAAATCGCGTAGATGGCGTCAAATCCTCACAGAGGCGGTGCGGGTGGTTCCTTATACGGCGGCGCTGATCCTTATAGATCCAGGTATTGTTCTATTTTCTCAGTTTCCTCTTTTTTGAAATCGATTCTGATTTTATATATATACAACTCGGATCATCTGGATGAGTGGAAAAGCTAGGGATTTTAAGGGTCTCTAGATTTGTATATACTAACTAACTAGGTATTTGTTTTGTTTGGTATGCAGAGAAGGGCTTAGCACTAGGAGTGCTGCAGGTTCAGAGGAAATCCAGCTGAGGATTGATCCTATGCACTCTGACCTTGATGATGAGATCCTTGGTCTCCATGGCCAAGTCAGGCAATTGAAAAACGTTAGAGAAACCCTCATTATCCACATTTTTTGATTATGTGTTTATGGTTCTGCAGTATTTTGGCTTCTCTTTGAGCATTTAGTTGATCATACTGGGCAAATTTGTCTTCGTTTTTTTTTTTCTGTTAGTTATTGTTTTATGGCCAGTTGATTAGGGATGAGGTGAAAGTATGTGTTAAGCAATTGCAAAATGACTCTATGGCTCTGTTTCTGTTACCCCTTTTTTGGTCTTGAAAGTGGCTGCAGCTTTGGTTATTCTTTTTGGATTTTTTTTTTTTTATTTTTTGGTTCAGGGCACTACGATGATGTATATATTTACTCATCAGTGAGTCTGTTTAGATGACTTACCAATGAAACTCCACTTACTTGATGTCTTTTATTGAAAATTTCCTTCCTTACTCTTTTATACCATACTTGTTGAAAGGGCTCAGTCGACATTCTCTACAATTCCTTGTGTCTTTACCTTCAATTTTGCACATAACTTATACCTGATGATTTTGGTTATTTCATTTATCCTTTATTTTGATGCAGATTGCTCAAGAAATTGGTTCAGAAGCTAAGTTTCAGAGAGACTTCTTAGATGAACTGGTATGTTGTTGGTTGTCGCTTAAGTTCTTTACGTATGTATCATAAACAAATCCGAACAGCAGCAGCATGCACTTATTCTTTACGTTGTAGGCCAGTCACTGATTACATAGAATATCCGAATATCTGTCTCCTTTTACTTGTTTCAAATGGTTGTGCTCATTATTTGGGAATTATCAAAACGTATGGCTTACAAACCAATGAATCTTGATAAATGTAGAGGTTAGAATAAGTTCAAACTTATAGGCGGAATCTGGTCTGAATTCTTGTGGGTAGGAATAGATAGATATCTTCCATCTCGGCTAATTAGGTGAATGGAGCAGGCAATGATGTCAGCTTATCATTGTGAAAGAGAATATGGTGTTTTAACATGTTTAGTTCGTTCTAGTGTTTCTTTTGAGACCGCACAAAACCATGAATTTAAGTGCTTGTTATACATAATACTGTTCTTGTCTGAAACATGAAGCCTCAATGATGTTTTGTTTTTGTTTCTGTGACAGCAAATGACATTGATCAGAGCGCAAGCTGGGGTGAAGAACAACATAAGGAAACTGAACCTGAGCATAATCCGTAGCGGCAACAACCATATCATGCACGTGGTTCTTTTCGCACTCGTCCTCTTCTTTATCCTCTACATGTGGTCCAAGATGTTCAAAAGATAGATGGAATACTTGTGTAAACCTCTTAAGAAAAAAGCCCCTTGATGAGAAATGTTGGTGATCAGTTGTAGAAATATAAATCCTTTAGATTACAACATTTTGTGGCTCTTCTAGCTCTCGTTCCCTGTTATTATATAGCGTGCTTGTTTGGAAACTTAACATGAAACAAAATTTGATCACAAAACCGCGTAAAATACTTCTACTCCATTACTTTTGTAGACCGATTCAAAACCTGGTTTTTTTACCTAACCTGATTTTATTGTCTGCCGGTCTAATCCCATTCCCAATCGATAGCATCGACCATCACATTTGTTTCTGACTTGACAAAAGAGATTAAGAGAACAGTTATTGGGCTTTATGGTCTAATGGGCTGAAGTTTAGGGTGGTAGCGTCCGCAGAGGATAAAGTCTCTACACTATGTATGTAAAGGGTACCGGAGAAAAAAAAAAAGAATTTGGGTTAGGAGATAAGGAGAAAGAAGAAGAAGAGTGAGGGGGAACTTCATCAATGGCTTCCTTATCCACTTCCGTTGTAGCTTCGGCTTCGTGGCGTTTATGGAATCCTTCTTCCAATGGCAAAATCAGCGTTCCTTCAGCTTCGATCTCTCTGCGTAATGGTTCAGTGAGACGGAATCAGTGTGCTCTTAGCTCTTCCGCTTCTTCGCAGCTTCTCCACTGCTCGTTTCTCTCTTCACCTCTCTCCCTAGCGTCGCCATTCTCTGGTAAAAATATACTTCAAATTGGTATCAAGTATTGTTTGTGTTTAGATGGTAGTACTGTTGTTTTGGTAATGTAATGTATTCAGTTTTCTCTCCCAATTTTGATTTTTGGTTCTCGCGTCTTCTTTGGGTTTGTTTCTAGCTTACTTTTCGAACTTATTTCTTAGAGATTTGTTTTTTTTTTTTTTTTTTTTTTTTTTTTTAAATTTGGGAATTTTGTAACATAGTTGTTGTCATGGTGAATTCGATTAGGAAGTGAGGGCAGCCGTGTTTTTTTTTTTTTTTTTTTTCCTGAAATTTTCCGAATGTCAACAAGTGAAGATAACATTTTGGCAAGTTAGGCCTCAATGTAGCTCATGTAGTTGTAGCCGCAAGTGAATGTTGTATTTAGCTCATTTACAGTAGCTGCTGCATCTCATTCTAGAGTTTGCCTTCCTCTGTTGAATTCTATGAGATCCTACGAAGCAACCTAGTTCGATTTAACTTTCTTTGTTTCTCATTCATCTATCCAGCTCATGTCTGTTGAAAGCAGTGATTATATATGTTCAATGATTATGCATCTTGCGCACAAATTGCTTCAAAGTGTCACATGAACTTTAGTGCATTGTTACTAGTCTAGGTGTTGAGCATTGGATTGTAGCTTTGCCAGGTCTGCAACAGATCTTATGGTTAGTTGGGATCCTAGGAGTATGCATTGGGGTCATTTTGGATTTGTCTGGAGTCTTGGTTCTGGCCAGTGGTCGAGAGTTTAGGGATCCCTTTCATTTAATCAAGCCTCTTGTATAGTTTTAGTTCTTTGGTGAATTGAATGAACCAATATTATTAGCTTGATACACTACCAAACCTATAACGTCACATTTATCAAAATAGTGTTGATGCGTTTTCAGGTTTGTCCATCGCGTTTGATCTCAGCGGTCAAAATGGTGGACTGAATGGCCAGAGACGCAGAGGCCTTGTGGTGAGAGCTGGAAAAGCTGCTCTGTGTCAAACAAAGAGAAGCAGATCAAGAAAATCTCTGGCTAGGACTCATGGTTTCCGTAGGAGGATGAGGACCACTAGTGGTAGAGCGACCATTAAGCGCCGACGTGCCAAGGGACGTTGGAACCTCTGTCCCAAGTCCAACCCTAGCAGTGGCAAACGGGCTTGAGTGTTCGTTCTTTCTCTTCTCACTCTATCTGTAATCTTGTTTGATATGCTTTTTTACTTGTTTTTATTATTTTGCCAGAAGATACAATGAGAAACATGATTTGATGATTCTCTTAGCTCTTTTCTTCGTTTAGCTCTCGTTATGTATTCTTGATTTTGTTATTAAGTCAATGTTCATGGAATCTATCTCAGCGCCACTGTGGTACCTGCGTCAATTAATTTGAACCTCATCGAAGGCTAAACTTGAAAGTCATCATACCTGATACGGACTTCCAAATCCACACATACGTTAAACATCATCTCCTGTATGCTCAAGTTTCTAATACAATCATTATGCAATATTGGCACTTCCTCATCTCTTGGTGGTGGCATGGGACGATGTGAAATTCCCAGTGACACAATTAGTCTTGTCTGTGAGAGGAGTGAAAATAAAGTATATTTTGGGTTCAATTCCTTTAGATTTTACATTTTTTTTTTTTTCTAACGTTAAGCAACCTAAAAGTAAACTATATTTTTTTAAAAAAATAAAATTTTTTAAAACTTTTAAGATTCATAAAGAAACAAAGAAACTAAAAAAAAATAAAAAATCCTTATTGGAGGAAAGAGAGCGAGGGATCAGATTGTGTAAAAAGTGAGAGCGCCCAATAGTCGTAACAGGCTTTGGGTGGAACGCTCATCTCGCAATTTAAGCGAGTTTTTACCATTCATCATTTCCCCTTCAACTTGCCTGAAGGATCATGCTATTAACCGTTAACAGCTCTTTTTCTTTTATAGGGATACTTCACCACCATCTTCTCTCTGCCTAACGATGTGGGATATACTTCACCACCATCTTTCTCTTTCTTTTTCCAAAATGGGCCTATAAAAGGCCTCTGTATCTCTCTCTTTCTCTTTCTCTCATTCAATAGTTTTAAATTTAAAAGCCTGTAAACAAAAAAAAAAAAAACATATAACACATAATTTAAGCAGTCAAAAAAGAAAAATATGAAAAAAACAAACAAACAAAAAAACACATCACATAATTTAATTTTATGAAAAAATAATATTAAAAAGCGAAGGAACGTTTAAAAGAAAAAAAAAACTCAAAACAACGGAATCAAAACTCGGCCAAAAAATCTAAAACAGAGTTGTGACGTATAACATTCCCATCGAATGAAGAGAAAACCACCAAAAAAACAGATTTATCTTAAAGTGATCAATTCCAACAGAATGTTGGAGATCCCGACATGCCAACAAACTTGTTATCGGGAATCGTATTTTCCGAACAAACAGTTTTTCCATATAACCCGTTTTACAAGTAGTTTTCACCATATGATTCAATACAAACTATAAAATCGATTTCTTTAAATTATTCGCTAAAGACATCAAAGCGAGAAGAGGTATTTCTTACAAGGTGTAGTAACTAATTCAGAGTACATATATATGGAGCAATAAATGATTGTTACAGGCTAAGCTCAAGTTTCGATGTAGATTTAGACAACATCTAAACAATTTCATATGATCACTTCAATATAAATCCTCTAATTAACCGAATCAGTTTACGCAACCGGATAAGAAGCATACTGAGCTAAACCACACATGCCTTGAGGCCACTCAACATCTCTACGAAGCCTAATGTAACCATTCTCTCCCCAAGTCTTACCCCAAGAGTTCTTAGCCAACCAGTACTTGATCCCTTCCGGGCTCGTGCCGTACCCAACTAACGTCACTGCATGATTCACGCTAATACCACAGTCGCGCGCATTGTACACTCCCCCTTTGTAATGAAAGAAACTGGCAGCAGTCCCGGCAATGCCCACTGAGACAGGCTGTCCTGATACGGCTTGGAGTAACGCCCTTTCGTTGTTGCTTGGAACGTATCTCAACCCTCTGATTACTGCGGCGGGTCTAGCTTTGGTCTGGCACTGGCCCTCTTTCTCATGGAAAGGGTATTCATTATCTGAGGCAATGCCTCGGTTTTTAATTATGTAATTGAAAGCTTCGACTACTGTTCCGCCCTTGCAACCCTGGTTATGCTCTCTGGCGCAATCTAGAAGCTGCTGTTCGGACAATGATACAAGGTTTCTTTGGGCAATCTTTGTCAGACCTTCCACCGCTGCAATCGATGAGAACGCCCAACAACCTCCTGCCCATGGATATATATATATATTGGTTACTTAATTTACAAAACAAATCTTGTTATTAATTACTCTAAACTTAGATTGATAATCCTAACTTGGGGATCAAGCTTCGCATGTGAAATGTGTATAATTGTCACATTAAGTGACTACTTAAACCAGCTATATGTGTAGTGACTGTCTATATTATAATCACAATTACGACAAGCTTACCACATCCTCCTTGGGATTTAACCGGTGTCACAGCTCCTTCCTTTCTCCAGTCTTTGCTTGTGCTGACGACATCACTGACGTTCCAATTCCAAGATGACATCGTCTCATCAACCACTTCAGATGGTGAAGTTACATTAACGTCCCTAAGACCGGTGTGGGTGGCAAGGAACTCCTCTTCGGTCCAATCCGTGAACTCATTGACACCAAGCTCGTAGCTTTGATTTCCCATGTTGTTGAAGTTTTCGATGAATTTCAAGTTTTTACTGAACACTTCAAGCCTCCTTTGTTTCTCGAATTCATTATCATAAACTCGAGAAAATTTAAGCATCCATTGCTGGTGGTAATCAACAATGGATGGCTCGTGCAAAGTGATACGAGATGTAGCTTGAGTGATCCTTAGATCTACGGTAAACATGATTAGTACCACGAACTTAAACACTACTAAAACCATTTTCGGTTTTGGTGAATAAAAGAAGTAGAGTAATATGAAAAAAATCACGTTTACAACAAAAGCATGCTTTTTTTGTAATATGTTGGGGGGGGTTGTTTGTGTTGGTGAAGAAGTGAGATTAAAAAGTAAGGGTATTTTATAGAGTGAGGAATGCGAGTTGCGAGTTGCTAGTTGCTATGATGGAAGCAAATGCAAGTTGACTCTATTGTGGTGATGTTATAGAAAGATATCAAGAGGATCATCAAATTAATGAGAATATTATCTATATTTATTATTTAGATTTCTTTTTGTATTTGTTTCCATTAGGAAACTCTTCTAATATATATGTTGTAATTATGTAATTATATGTAATCTATTAAGATTATGATTATGAATTTATGAGAGTGAATATAATTCGGTCAATACAAAATTCTCATCACCTTTAATACTTCAGTGACTACCTTTATCCATTCTTTGTTCTGATCAAGAAAACTTTTTAATTTTCATTAATTCTTTACAGTTTACATGCATATACTCTTTCTATTCCATTATATAAGAGTTTTTTGCTAAAACACACAAAAATAAAAAAAAACAATGAATGTTTAATCATTTAACATAATTCAACCAATATAAAAAATACTGCACAATGAAAATAGTCAAAATTATTAAATCAATATGTAGTATTTAAAAAGTGCATAGAAACTTTTAAAAAATCAAAAAGCCTAAAAATTCTTTTATGTTGGAATAGATGGAGTATTTATTGTTAGTTTGTTACTAATAACATGGATCACAATTTTATTTTCTAAAATAAATCGACAAGATCTATCTTTTTTTTTTGGTGGGAACAGGGAGACAAAACCTCCCTTACTTTATTAAAAAAGAAAAGAAACTATAGCTGAATAAACCGGGGATTCTTAACCCCTCTAACATCGTCATCTAGAATAGAACTGAGACTATTAGGACAAGAAGCTAAACGGAGCAATCCTAAAGGTCGAGAGAACGCATAGTTTGCCAATTCGTCAGCAAGACGATTGGCTTCCCTATACACATGGGAGATACGGACGTTCCAGTCCTTTGCAAGATAGCCATAGCACAAGCGTACTAGGAAGGACAAGAGGTGAGAATCACTTATCCCTGTCGTGAGAAAATCAACAACCAATTGCGAGTCCACTTCAAGCTCCAACCTCGGTATATGCCTTTCCCAAGCCAAGAGAAGTCCATAATAACCCCCCCCCCCACAACTCTGCTAAAGGCGCCAAGCAGTACCCTATATTCAGAGAGAAGCCCGCAATCCAAATTCCCCCTTCATCCCTCAAGACACCGCCTGCAGTAGCTTCCCCTAGGTTGCCATGAGAGGCGCCATATGTATTCAACCGGATCCACCCTTCCTGCAGCGGCATCCATGCTATATGCTTCTCCACTCGTTCACCTGCAAGAGACCCACCACTCACGGTTGAAAAAGCCAAGGTAACCTCCTTTGCAATGCCTCTAACAAAACGCACACGATCTCGGCACCAACCCTGCTCTCCAAAGACATTCCCGCATCTCCATTTCCAACCCCACCAAATTGTCATCCCAAACTGGACGGCCCATGGAAAACCATCTCGTAGACTAACATCCCCAAGATTCTCATATAACCATTCGAACATAGACTGTTTAAAGAAACACTCCCGTTGTCGTGGGAGTAGAATTCTAGTCCATAATCCTTCCATCGCAGGACAATCCCTTAAGACATGAAGGATAGTTTCATAACCTCCTTTGCAAACTTGGCATACCCCGGAATCACTCAAATGACGATGCAACCGTTCAGCATTAGTCATAATAACCTGATGTGCCACTAACCAAATAAAAACTCTGACTCGCTCCGGGACCCTTAACCTCCAGATCCTCCCAAAAAAAACTACCATGTTCTGCCTTGGTACCATATCCCTTGTAATAGACTCATATGTCGACTTAACCGAGAACTGGCCATTCGGATTTCCTCCCAACGCTACGCGATCCGTAGCTCCAGTGACTGAATCCACCACAACCGCTGCCAAACTCAGTCTAACATAATCCGAAACAAACGGAGCAATATGCTGCATATCCCAACCTGCTCCCTCAATCCACAGATTACGAACCTTAACCTCTCGCATATCCTCCGTAATACCCTGGACAGACAACTCCGCAAGAGGCCCATAACCAAGCCAATGATCACTCCAGAACCTGATCGTTCTCCCATCCCCCGGAACCCAACTTAACCCTGGGAAAATCACCTCTCCGAGACCCACCCCGACACTCTTCTAAGTAGAGGACCAAGAAATTTTGGCCACTAACCAAGACACATCATCCTTCTCCCCAATCTTATATTTACTCCGGACCACCCTCGCCCAAAGACTCCTATCATCATGTATAACCCGCCAACCAATCTTAGCTAGTCCTTGTTCATCATCTTCGCAGACCTGATCCCCAGACCTCCTTTCTTCTTAGGTAGACAGAGCTTCTCCCACGCAACATGATGTTGCTTCTTTTTCTCAGAAGTACTCCCCCACAAAAAAGATCGGGATACTTGATCAAACTTCGCCAACATGGATTTCGGCAGCATAACGGTACTCATTGAATGAACAGGAATAGAAGACAACACTGATTTGGTTAAGGTTATTCTTCCCGCCAGACTCAATGTTCTTCCCTTCCAGCCTGACAACCTGGAAGACACCCATTCTAAGACCTCACCAAAAGTATCCTTATTAATCCTCTTATGCAAGATTGGCATGCCCGAATGCTTACCCAACTCTCGAGAAGCCTGTATACCCGACTCATCACTGATCATCTTTCATAACTCCCTACTCACATTCTCTGAGAAGAAAATCTTGGAATTCGGGAGACTTACCTTCTGTCCGGATGCTACACAGAAAGTCTCCAACACCATCCTGATCACCCTTATCTTACCAACAGACGCCTCAGCAAAAAGAATGAGATCATCTGCGAAATAGATATGAGACAGCCGCGGTCCTCCACGAGACAGGCGTATTGGTTTCCATTCCTTCAACCCAATGGATCTCTCAATCTGGTGACAGAGCCTCTCCAGGCATAAAACAAACAAGTAGGGTGACAAAGGATCACCTTGCCAGAGACCTCGGTCTGGTTTAAACGCCTCTGTCTTCTCTCCATTCCAAAGAATATGCATGGAAGGACCAGTGACACACGCCATGATCCATTCAACCCACTGACCAGGGAGATTAGCCACTCGCAGTGTGTCCTCCAAGAAGTCCCATCTGATACGATCGTAAGCTTTCTCCAAATCCAACTTAAGCAGCATCCATCCTTTCCTCCCCTTCTTCCGTCTCATTGAATGCACAACTTCTTGGACAATGACAATATTGTCAGTACTGAGTCTCCCAGGAATAAAGTTAGCCTGTGCAGGACCAATTAACAGAGGCATCACTGTTTTCAAACGCATGACCATAGCTTTTGTAACCATCTTAAAAAGAACATTACATAGGCTGATTGGTCTAAACTAAGTGATCTGCTCCGGCTTGGAGACTTTAGCAATAAGCTCGACCAATGCGTCATTCATATGCTCCGGAAGCACACCTGTGGCAAAAAGTTCAATACAAAGCGAACCATTGAGTCTCCTACCACGTCCCAACAATCTTGATAAAAAATGGGTTGAAATCCGTTCGGCCCTGGAGCCTTGTACTTCCCCATACTCCGCAAGGCACCCTCTACCTCCAAACCCGTGGAAGACCTACCCAACATTCTCAGGTCTGAAGCTGCTAACTGTGTGAACCCCTCCTGCGGCAACTTATTCACCACCGGGTCAACATCATCCAGTGAATACAATCTCTTATAGTATTTAACTGACATCGTCTCAAGCTCATGTGTATCCGTAATCCAATCCCCATCATTAGCCTTCAACATTTCTATACGATTATGCCTTCTCCTGATGATCGTAGACGTGTGATAAAACTTAGTGTTACGGTCTCCTAACACCAACAGTTTCTCGCGAGACTTCTGAAACCAGATCATCTCTTCTTGCTCCAAGATCCCATCAAAATCCTTTAGCAATTCCACTTCTCGCATTAATAGCGCATCAGCCTGGACCAATACAATCTGCTCATGCACCCTTTGAAGCTCCACTAGCAGACTCTCCTTCTTCCTCTGTACATCACCAAACACATCCATAGAGGTGTCAATTGGGCATTAAGCCCACGGGCATAGACCGTTAAGTAACATTGCAGGGCAGGCATGAGCCTTGTATTTGAAGCCCAAAAGTTAGTGGGTCTCGCGGACTCGATCCGTTTGGTCTGCGGTTTTGGTAGTCATGTCCATCGCGGGTTTGTGGGTCTGTGGGCGACCCGAAGGGCGATGGAAGGTTCTTCATTTTCGTCTTCGTTATTCTCCAAATTGGACAGTGAATTGGAGAATGCTCGATCAGATGCTAATGAGACTCGTTCTTTGCGACAACTCCAAATTCGATTCACTAGTCTCTAACCTCCTTCCACTTTAAGAGTTCTCGGCTAGCCTTTGAGAGAGGAGGAAATTCACGGAGAACAGAGGAGATCCATGTCAGTTCACAAGCGGTAGTGACGAGAGCTCCGTCTCTGCTTCTGTTAATCTTGAATGGTATCGGCATAATGATTGTTCACGATATATCAATCTCAGTACAGTTTTGAATCTTTTTGCTTTGAAAACTTTTAGTTTTTAATTAAATCAGCTTCAAAGTTAAGAGCTTTCTTCATCATTTATCTGGGATTTGTAAATTTGTGAACTTGGTGAGAATTACGAATCCAAATATCCTCAGTTTAAGAATTGAGCTTTGAAACTTTGGGGTAACGTATGTGTTTGGTCTCCTCTAAAGCTTCTTCAAGCAAACTGGTTTATGATTTTTTTTGTGGTATCATTGCCAGGGACAAGTGGTGTGACTCACAATATGATAGATCATAGATGATTCTCTATCTCACAGGTATTTTAGAGTGCAACTCTTTTTGATTCTCTATCAGTTCGTGAAAATGTTGGGTTACTACTGTAAGATGTTATTCTTTAACGTCCTATACAGCCTCCTTTCTTGCCTTGCAGATGCTCTTTTGTTTTTAGACATATTTGATTAAATCTAATTCATTTCTTGAACCCATGTAAGGTCCATGGCTTACATTAGCGAGCAACTCTCATCTCCAGCCAATAGAGTAATTGTCATCAATTTGAATGTATGTTTTCAGTTTCCTAAACTCTAGGCTTGTAGCTTCTCATGTAGTCTTCAAATTCTTTGAGTTTTAGAGTTATGTTTTTTTTTTCTGATCGTTGTTTTATTCGTATTCCCATATATTAAAGTGGTTTCAAGAATCTGTAGCTGGGTTTAATTGTCTCGCTTTGATTTCAACACACAACGATAATTTGATTCTTTCACAGTCCTTTGTTATTAAGTTGTATAGCTCGTTGTATTATGTTAAAATCTTGCTATACAACATGCTTTATCATTATGTATAGTTACACAACACACACACAATGATCATTTACATCCACATTCACAATACACACACACACTCTCTCTCTCTCTGCATGTGTGCACTTTTTTGTGCTCGTTGTCTTCAAATTTCAGTTTAAACATCTTCATTTGTTGTTTATGATTCTACTTGTTTTGCTATGTTGATGTTAATCCGCAGAGGGAGTCTCAATGTTCTGGGACATCACAAATGCATAGTTGTTACATAGTTGCATATATGTTGTTCACGACATAGATACGGTCGTATGGAGCTTGGTGGAGAAGAAGAAGAAGATGCCTGCGGGCATGCCCGTTAGTCCGCAAAGCTAAGCGGAGCGGACATGGGCACTGATACGTCGCCCATCGCCCGTGGCAGACCTGTCCGCGGCGGATCGCTGAAAAGACCGGACCATCACGGTCAGTCCGTTTGACATGAAGATCCCTATTCCATCGCCTACGCTTACATGAAGATTCGCTAACACCTCCGGAGTTAACAATGCTTTATCACAAGAGGCAACCAGTAACTCCTTGAAACTCCCATGTTGAAGCCAAGCTGCTTCAAATCGAAATGGTCGTCTTCCCGGGTTCCCTCTCATCTCTGGACACAGCTGAAGAAACAAAGGCGCGTGATCATAGGAAAATTGTGGTAGGTGTGTGACTGTTGCTTCCTGCCACTTCAACCTAGCATTAGCATAACAGAGGACTCTATCCAATCTCCTGGGCACATAAGTATGTATCTCCCTCCCTCTCTGCCAGGTAAACTTGTTCCCCTTAAATCCCATATCAATCAACGAACAATCATTGATCCATGCCCCAAAAGCTAGAGAATCAGGGCATAAACAACCATTCCCCCCCCCCCCGACCTCTCATCTAACCTAAGAATGGTGTTAAAATCTCCTCCGATCACCACCGAATCCGAGATACCTGGAACCACTCCTCTCAACTCATCCCACAACCCATTCCGCCTACTCACTTTAGGAGCCGCATAAACAACAACTAAATGCATCACCTCTGCATCTTTAACAACCTTAACGTAGAGAAACTGTTCTCATAGCTTCTTAACCTCAACCTCACCAACCGTAGATCGCCATAACAGCCAAATACCCCCACTCTGGCCAACAGCCTCCACTCTCGTAGACTGATCAAATCCCAGGCCCTGACAAATCTGTTGTGCGCGATTCCCACTTGCATGCGTTTCAAACAAAGCCAAGATATCCGAGTGAAACTCTTCAAAATATAACGAATAGATCTTGTAAAGTTGGGTTTGTTCGCCCCCTCCCCCTGGCAATTCCAAAATAATAAATTAATCATCAGTTGATAGCAAAAAAAACGAACTACTGGGGCCAGTTGTTATCCGCCACCAGACACCGTCGCTTCCTCCGACGACGCTCCAAATGGTACCAAATCCTTCCCTGTTGGGCCAAACTCTTCAATCGCCAAATCGGTAAGCTGACCATCCGCCATCCGTAGCAACAAATTATCCTCCGAACCATATCTAACTTGGCCAACTCCATCAAACACTCCTCCAGCACGACCAATGCCTTCACCTTCAACCCTCAGTCGTTTCCCCGATTCAGACATTTCAACTCCCCCTCTAGATGGACCATAAACCAATCCCCTCATGGGCTTACTTATTCTCGATTTCAATTTAGCCCCACTATTAGTAGGCCTCAATTGATTCTCCAATCTCTTCTCAGGTGGGCCTACTCGAGCAACGCCTTTACCCCTCATTATCGGCCCATTACCATTACCCAACTTTTCTTGGCCTCCACTTCTGAATTGATTCGAAAAGTTCAAAAAAGGAACATTTTCCTTATTTGCCTCTGATACAACCAAACCTTTCTCCCCCAACACCGGAGCACAATCGTCTCCCAACTTCCCAAATTTGTTCGAAATCGGAATATTTCCCAAAATTGCCGTGCGCGTGATCTCCTGCAGATTATTTCCAAAATTACCCTGTGAGTCTCCGGCGGTGAATTGAACCGTATTCTGCGGCGGCGCCAATTTATGACCTGACCGGCGAACGACAGTGAATCCATCCCCAGGCGACCTCTCCCCAGCAGCGTCTGCACTATTCCAGCGAGTAACCTCTTTCGACTACTTCTCAACTGGTCTCATTGGACAAGACTGGATAGCATGACCAAGCAACCCACAAGTAGCACAAATATTAGCCAACCCCTCATATGACACAAAGTAATAATCCCCATTAACCAAAATAGAATCCTTCAACGACCTCTTAAGATTCACTTCCACGCAGATACGGGCAAAACGACCCCTCTCAAAGTTCAACGTTGAGACATCCACCTTAATAGGCTTACCCAAACCTTTCGCAACCCCCATCAAAATACGCTTATGATAGAAGTTGATTGGGATATTAGCCAACCTCAGCAAGACCGGAGTAGTCACGATCTCATCCACCAATGGGTCAAAATCCGGAGCCCACGCCTTCACTATTAAATAACTCCCAAACAATCTCCATGGTCCGCCCATCAACGCCTCTAGATACTCCTCTTCCAACTCAAACCGGACCATGAAGTACTGTCTAGGTAGATCCATCACAAACATCGCCCCTTTCGGCTTCCACAATTCCCTTAACCTCTTCGACATCACAGGTAGCGCCACATTCCTCCCGAGCACCTTCACAATCATGCACCTCTTCCACAGACCGTTCATAGCCTCCAACACCTCAGCCTCTATAGTGACCTCTAGCTCCCCATCCTCACCAGTCGGGAAGGCCAACCGTACTCTCTCATCAACGAACGCATCCGCCAACACATCCTCCGGGTTCAACCGTCCGCCAACGTCATCTCCAACCACCTTCTGCACCCACGACATCCAAGCGTCCGGTGGATCCCCTAGCGGACGTTCACGATCTCCAACCTCCAACATCGTCGCATCGCTCGTCGCATCGCTCGTCGCATCTCTCGTCTCATCGCTCGTCACATCGCACATATTTTTTTTTTCCTGCTTCAACATAAAATATTGTTCGAATTTTCGACAAGATCTATCTATCTATATATATCATATATCAATACAATAAAAGAAAGATGCTTTGCATTCCTGGTGTGACAAATGTTGAAGCTGGTGTTGACACATCAGTTAAATTCTCCAACCAATCAAATTATAACATTAATACATGTCAGCTATTTTTACTTTTTTTTTTTTGGTCTACCTCAGCTATTTTTACTCTTATGTGGACAAAACAATAACCAATCAGATTAAAACATTAATATATGTCAGCTGTTTTTACTCTTATGTGGACAAAACAATAGGAAAACAAGAGAGGGCACGTTTTAATCAATTGCTCGATTTCTTCTTCTTTGTCATCGTGATGATACCATGGTCCGACTGTGCTGTTGAATGCTCGATTTCTTCTTTTCACTGTGACCTCAAACCTAATGTTCATAATGATATATGAGAAGCCATGATTGATTCGAAGCCTGGGGATTTGAAGATATCTCAAAGGTTTTTGCAACTCAATCCCTCTGGTGGAGGACGATTTGAAGATGTCGATTGGGAAGGGTTTGATTAAGAAGCTTCGAGAAATGAACAAGGTCCGGATTCTATTAGACGAAAGTATCGAGGTTTGTATTTTGAATGTTTTCTTGATGATTGGTGTTTGGCTGAATTTGGGATAACTGTGAGATTAAAATTGTGGTTTCTGATTCTACGACGCTATCTTTGGTGTTTAGCTGAATTTTTGTAGATTGGGGATAGGATCTTGATGGGTACATACATTAATCGCCATGTGAAAGTACCATAACCTATTGCTTTAGTTGGGTTTAGAGGGTGTTTAAGAATCTCGTTATCTTCGATCATTGTTTTTCATATGTTAATCTCATGATGTTTTCTGTTCATTAAAGAATAATAACCTGATGATTCGTTTCTTCTGTATTGTTGATTGGTTTTACATATGATGATAATTAGGAAATTATTTATTTTCAGGTCATAGGGCTTTCAAAAGAAGAGTTTAATGGATATGATTTGGGCTTTTTACTGAGAGATAAGATTGAAGGCATGCTAGATATTAGTCTTTGTCTCTTGATGATGTTTACACTGCCTATTAAATCTAATCTCATAATCTTAGTGTACTTAGATTCGTAGTATTGTTCCTATTTTATTTGGTATCAAATTTGTTCCTAAATATTGCTTAACTTGCATAATATTGCATTAGACAACTGCTGTGGATTTAGTTGGTCATTCAGATAATGAGATTTGTTTTTTTTTGTTTCCTTAATTTCTACAGTTAAAGTTTTAGTCCTTTTCTTTAAAAAAGAAAAAATAATTTTCTTGAAAATGATTTTAGCTTTGCCATGTTAACATGAGTTTTGAGAATGCACATTGTTCTGTTCTCATAATAAAGTTTATTTGAAGTACATTTATATCACTTCTCGGGTTATTTTAAGATTTTTCAATTCTTTGCTAAAAAGTTGCATATGTTTTTTATACAAGTGAAGATATTAAGAGTTTGGATAACATTACGCGAAATATTGCTTATACAGTGAATACAAAATTAAATGTAAACACGTAGGAAATTTTACAATATAGTTCTTGTGTAAAACTAATACTCCTATATGTAACATGTATTTATTAATATATGAAATGGTAATAATGTAGTAAAATAAAACTACTAAAATCTGAGCAAATAAAAAATTGTTAATCATAAATCATTTTAAATTTGTATAAATTATACATATATAAAATTATACTTATATATTAAATAGAATATATTCAAAAGTTTAATTTATGAAACCAAAAACTCAATTATCATATGATCATGCAAATAATAATAATAAAATTTTACCAAAAATTTAATTAATTAGGATATTAATTTATAAAAATATATACTATATAATATAAAAAGAATAATAAAAACCTAACCTGCGGCGTAGCGCGGATCCAACCTAGTTACCTTAATAATGTTTCAGGTAGTATTACATTTGCGTTTATGCTAAACATGGTTGAAGCAAATTTCTTTAGAAGTTAGAAATCCGTCATTATGAGTTTTGAATCAATTAATATATTAAATCAATTTAAATCGAAAAATCATCATTGTATTTTTTAAAATATATATTTTAGGAAATTGAGTTTTGGATTTCAAAAGATTAACTTTGACTGGTGATGGAGTTTAAGGAAATAGTCCATAAATAAATTGAACCCAACTTAAAAGGTTTAATCAGATTTGCTGAATTTATATCAGCCCATTGTAAAAGCATATAATTATGTTTCATCTAATTTTACACCAATTAGGATAAGGAAAAAAAAATCAAATATATTAGAAACCTACATAATTAACCGGATTGATATGCTGCGTAATGAAGATGACACCTGGGTCTCGGGTCCAACAGAGTTGGAACAGCTTGTGGTGTCCTACTACTCTCGATTCTATTCACTGTCTGATGTACTACAAGAGGTGGAGCGGTTGTCGAAGGATGGATTTGTGGCTCTGACAAAAGATGAGAAATTGAAATTGGCAAGATCGTTTGTGCCAATGGAAGTGGAGACGACAGTCAGGAGTATGGGGAAGTTTAAGGCTCCAGGCCCTGATGGTTACCAGCCGGTTTTCTATCAAGATTGTTGGGATGTAGTGGGTGAATATGTAATACGGTTTGTTTTACATTTCTTTGAAACTGGGGAGCTGCCTCCAGCTACTAATGATGCTTTGGTGGTACTTATTGCTGAGGTCTCTCGGCTTGAGCGTATCAATCAATTTCGTCCAATTAGTCTTTGCAATGTGCTATTCAAAGTCATAACGAAGGCAATGGTCTTGAGTTTGAAGCAAGTGATTGGGAACCTTGTTGGTCTGCCGCAGTCAAGTTTTATCCCGAGTCGCTTGAGCATTGACAACATTGTTATTATGCAAGAGGCGGTGCATTCAATGAGGAGGAAACAGGGCAGGAAAGGGTGGATGCTCTTGAAGCTGGATCTCGAGAAAGCTTATGACCGGATACGATGGGATTTTCTTGAGGATATGTTGAGAGCAGCTGGTTTTGAGGAAGAATGGGTTCAATGGATCTTAACTTGTGTCGTGGATCCATAAATGACGATCTTATGGAATGGGGAAAAGATAGAGGCTTTTAAACTAGCCTGTGGACTTCGTCAGGGAGACCCCCTCTCTCCGTATCTCTTTGTTTTGTGTCTTGAGCGGCTCTGTCCAATGGTTGATAGATATATTGCAGCGAAAGAATGGAAACCCATACGCTTATCACAGAGTGGTCCAAGCTTGTCTCACATCTGCTTTGCAGATGATTTGATTCTGTTCGCAGAGGCTTCAGTAGCCCAGATAAGAGTTATTCGTCGGGTTCTAGAGAGGTTTTTTGTGTCATCGGGTCAGAAAGTGAGTTTGGAGAAGTCGAAGATATTTTTCTCTGGTAATGTCTCACGGGATTTGGGAAAGCTGATCAGCGATGAAAGTGGAATCAAAGCAACAACGGACTTGGAAAAATACTTAGGCATGCCTATTCTCCAGAAGCGAATTAACAGAGAAACTTTTGGTGACGTGCTTGGTAGGGTGAGTTCAAGACTGTCAGGATGGCGTGGCAGGTTTCTGAGTTTTGCGGGGAGATTAACCTTGACAAGGTTTGTTCTAGCTTCTATCCCGTGCATACAATGAGCACCATCAGCCTCCCGAAATCCACGATGAATGAGCTTGATAAGATATACCGGTCTTTCCTCTGGGGCTCCAATCCAGAGAAACAAAAGCAACATCTTGTAGCTTGGGATAAGGTAGGTCAGTCTAAGGAGAAGGGCGGACTTGGTATTAGGAAATCTCAAGACATGAATAAAGCGTTGTTAGCGAAGGTTGGCTGGCGGGTCCTTCATGATCACACAAGTCTTTGGGCACGGGTGGTACGCTGCAAATATAAGGTTGGTGGAGTTCAGGATCAATGTTGGTTGTCTGCCAAGCGACCAAGCTCTTCCACTTGGAGATGTATTGTGCTAGGTTTAAAAGAAGTGGTGTTGAACGGTACTAGATGGGTTATTGGGGATGGTGGGACCATCAGATTTTGGACAGATAAATGGGTATTCAATGAACCTTTGGTTGAGAGAGTGGTAATGGCTCCTCCGAGTGGTCTCGAAGGGATAAGTGCCAAGGATTTCTGGCGTAATGGTGCAGGATAAGATTGGAACAATATTTTGCCATATGTTTCACTGGAGATTCGGTTGGTACTGTCAACGGTAGTTATTGATAATGTCACAGGTACGAGAGACAGACTCGCTTGGGGAGTTACTTCGAATGGACAGTTCACGGTTAAATCTGCCCACTCTTTGCTCACAGAAACTGAGGATCATAGTCCAAATATGTCCCGCTTTTTTCAGAGACTTTGGCGAGTCAGAGCCCCTGAGAGGGTCCGTACTTTTTTATGGCTGGTGAGTCATCAAGTTATCATGACGAATATGGAGAGAGCTCGACGACATTTGGAAGATACGAGTATCTACCAGGTTTGTAATGGAGGCGAGGAGACCATTATGCATGTCCTGCGGGATTGTCCGGCATTGCAGGGCTGTGGATTAAACTTTTACCAGTTCGACGAAGAGAGGTTTTCTTTACAAGCACGATCTTTGAATGGTTATATGGTAATTTGAGCCTGACAGATGAGGGGACAGAGTTCTCATGGGCAACATTGTTTGCTATTGTGGTATGGTGGGCTTGGAAGTGGCGATGCGGGCATATTTTTGGTGAAGTAAGTAACTGCAGGAATAAAGTGAAGTTTGTAAAAACTCTGGCAAAGGAAATAGAAATCCTCATTATGAGTTTTGAATCAATTAATATATTAAATCAATTTAAATAAAAAATCATCATTGTATTTTTTTAAATATATATTTTAGGAAATTGAGTTTTGAATTTCAAAAGATTAGCTTTGTCTGGTGTCTGGTGAGACAATTAGGTCATTAACTTAGACGTATTCTCACACGAGTTTGCCCTAGCAATATCCTCTCTGGCACGACCACCGAGGAAGCTCCCTCCGGCGGCACCGAGACCAATCGGCGTCGTTGGGATCTGGTTTAGTAAGCTCTGCCTCCTCCTATGCTCTCTAAGCTTTGTTACGGTTCTTGTTCTCTTCACGAGAGTCCCCCTGAGATTTCAGATCTCAACTCTGTCGTTGTGTAAGCTTCAATTCCTTCTCCGCCTTCCTCCACCTCCGGCTACTTTCGTCGGTTACTCCGTTTCCCTGATCCTTCAACTGCCCCCACAAACCCTTGACCGCTCCGGTAATTTTGAGATCGATTACTCGATCTGGCTCGTCCCGCATCCACCTGCAACAACTCTCCGCTCCTCGGATCTTTATCCACTCTCCAAGTATTTTACTTGGATGCAGATGGACGGGAGCTCTGTTTGGATACCGAAGCCATGGAAGATCTTGACATCGAATTCAAAGCTTCAACGCTCTCTGTTTCCCCGTTTGTTACCTCTTGTTCCCAGGTTTGCTATCCATTCATATCTCGTTATCCTGGTAGATAGTTTACTTAAGTTAAACTATGGCACATCCCTGAACTGGTACCTAATCCGACCCCATTTCGATATCGTTGTATCACAATCAGACCTGTTAGTATCGATGTTTTCTACTTGGTCAAGATGAGGTAACCTCGATAGCAGAATACTTGATCTCTCTAGTATGGTTGAGAACCCTTTGTGTCGAGACCAGTGTGTATCCGGGTTCGAGCTGAATTCTACTCTTCCCCACCCTTTGCAATACTTGTTTAGTTTACTGGTTTCCTTAGTACAAAGACTAATTTGGAACCTTAAACCACCTGTGTTGCTAGAATGGCATAGGAGTCTTTTGAAAACCAGTTTAATCGGTTACCTTGGATGATCCTGCTTATGGAGTTTGCTTGGTGAAGCTTGGCATTATGATCCCACCTCTTTGGAGTGGGGGTTACCGATGTTTCACCAACTCCCTACCTACACTTTACCAAATTGCAATGATCCTCAAAATGCAAATCAAATACTTCTTGAAGTCCCTGCACCTAAGCTTGAAGACTAGTGGCATTATGACCCTCTCTCCAAGGAGAAAAGGTTACCACAACCTCTACAAGCCCTGTTTTATCAACCTTGGACCAACTACTAACGCTGTAGTTGCTGGTTATCAGAGCCTTAGCTCCCCTGCTCGAAACTTTGGCATCACAGCTATGCCATTCTCACCAACGCCAAGTCTTCGAAGATTCAAGACAATGGCTCTATACTCCTTTGATTCATAGCTCTCAAGTTCTTCACATCGATTGCTCCTATCTATCCTTGCACTTTTATTGATCTATGCTTTGGTCTTTATTATCCTTTGATGTACCTTAAACAATCTTTGCCTTGTATGTTACTTTCTGTTTAATGGAATGGTAACACCTCTTTGATCAAAAAAAAAAAAAAGGACTGGTGTCTGGTGATGGAGTTTAAGGAAATAGTCCATAAATAAATTGAACCCAACTTAAAAGGTTTAATCAGATTTACTGAATTTATATCAGCCCATTGGAAAAGCATATAATTATGTTTCACCTAATTTTACACCAATTAGGATAAGGAAAAAAAAATCAAATATATTAGAAACCTATATAATTAACCGAAGTTATGTCATCTCTGTATACACTTGATTTTGGAGTCAAGCTCAAAAGATTATGCCATCGATCAGCAATCACACTCTTCGCTATTGATCTTGCGATGTTATTCGCTGAGACTGTCAACGTTAGTATACCTGAAATGAAAATATTGAATAACTTTATGTTATGTCATGGTTTAGGCTTCCACCAACGTTGGTGAGGACTGAAGAGATGCATCGTTGGCCTCGATTCAGACGTGATGTATATAGCATTATTCCTCCACCAGAATGATAATTAGCTCTCACAACTTTGATCACTTCTATATTTGTTCCTTGTATTCCACAAAGCACACTAGTGTAAGGTCATCATTTACATTCTGTAAAATGCTAATAAAGAATTATAACATAGTAAATAACATTCTAAAAGCAATCAAATATCGGCGTGAATCGGTAACGACAACACCGTACGAAACAACAATATTATTATTATTATAGCTTTGGGTATTGATTAATAACATAACTTTTTGTCTGTTCTTAGAAAACATTCCAAAAGCACAAGAACAATGGAAGATACATTTTCAACAATAGAAACTCCTTCTAAAATCTGTGGATTAGGCTTGACGACACTTGACAGCTCCCATCTACAATCCTGCGCAATTTTAACCGTACTACTAACGTCGTTCTGTAAAAAAACATTGTTATAGTCCTTGGTTGCCAGAAATTTGAGAGCGGAATCAAAACGACCAATAGCAAGGTCAAATGTTTCTGAGCATTCCTCATAGGAACCTTTAGAACTGCGATCGTTTGTGTTATCTATGAGTGACTGGAATTGCTTCAGCATGTCTGAGGTTTTTCGAGAATTATAGTTGATCAAAAAATTGGTGAGGCCAGAATGATCCAATGTTGCAATTGGAGTGGATGATTTTAAGAATTCAAAGCAAAATGATGCATTAGTTCCTTTATGTGTGCAGATGTTGCTGATTTCACTTTATGTAACCTTTGCACTAAATCTTGCAGCAGATGATGAGACAACAAAAAAAAGAAAAATTAGTATGGGAACCAATAAAACGTTGTTTTTGATGTATAAAACCATTTTTTGTTTGTTCCAAAATCAAAATGTTAGAGAACTTTATATGAGATTCATATATGCTCAAATAAAATTTCAAATTTATACGCCAATTACAAATTATATTGAATATATTTTCCTTAAATGCAAATATTATGTACCATCTACTATAAAATATACATGGTAGTTTTGAATAACTTTACAAAATCTACCATTTTGAAAAAGATTATGGTAACTTTGAAAATGACAGATTTAGTAAAGTATATATTGCAGTAATTTGGGTCAGACAGCACAATTAATTCATTTTGGGTAGTAAAATCTCATTTTTAGGGTGAATATCTCAAAAATAACACAAATATCTAGGGAGTGTGTATTGAATTATTTTCGAAGAGTTTGATATTTATATCATATTCATCATATCGAACATGCATCTATGATCTACGAACATAAATCGAGAAGCAACGTACTCAAATAGTGATAGTGTCTCAAACGCGTAATTGAACGCCTTCTCATCTCTAGTGTGTTTACCGCTGCCAGCCTGCCACCGTTCCCAAATTACAGAAATAAAAAGTTTTAGGCTTCTTTTAAATGGTGAATTAAAATAAAAAATGCTGTAACAATTCAAATGAGAAGAAATATTAATACCCCATTACATTTCTTACAAGTTACAACAACTATATTATATATACACGTAATATTATGAACATTATATACACTTATACAGTGTACGTATTGGTCAAGCTTTGCGATGCAGACATACATCTAAGCAAATTCGTAAGCCAAACTATATATATATAGTAAGATCACCATTTTTTTTTTTAAATTTAAATAATAATATCACTTTGAAATATTTATAAATCATAAGCTGCTTAGTTACGCAACTGGATAAAAAGCATACTGAGCCACACCGCACATGCCTTGAGGCCACGCCACATCTCTACGGATCCTAATGTAACCATTCTCTCCCCAAGTCTCACCCCAAGAGTTCTTAGCCAGCCAGTACTTGATCCCCTCCGGGCTCGTTCCGTATCCAACGAACGTCATTGCATGGTTCACACTGGTCCCACAGTATGGCTCGTCGTACACTCCTCCTGAGTAATGCATGAAACCGGGACCATCCGCGTCAATAGACACTGACACAGGCTGTCTCGATACGGCCTCTAGCAATGCACGTTCGTTGTTGCTTGGAACAGTCTGGAACCCTCTGATCCATGCGGAGGGTTTTGCATTGAGCCGGCATGTCCCTTCTGTCGCTTGGTAAGGGTATGATGCCTCTGAGGCAATGCCTCGGTTTTTAATTATATAGCTGAAAGCGTCTGACATTATTCCACCGTTGCAACCGTTGTCACCCTTGTCGCAATCTAGAAGTTGTTGCTCAGACAATGATACTAGGTTGCCTCCGACAATCTTTGTCAAGCCTTCCACCGCTGCGACGGATGAAAACGCCCAACAGCATCCTGCACAAAAATTTATCATTTATATTTTGATTAGTTATTTTCTCGATAATTAACGAATCTCTTTAGTACCCTAAACATAACAGTAACCCTACCTTGGGGTTTAAGTTTTTTTTTTACTGTGTGGAATGATGGAATATAAATATACTGACTATTAATTCAGCAGTTTATTGTAATTTGGTCTGCGTGTAGAAGTAAAATGTGAAATATAATCGTAAAATTCTGGCAAGCTTACGTACCACATTGGCCTTGGTATTTAACAGGTGTTACAGCTCCTTCGTATCTCCAATCTTTGGTTTCACGGGCGACATTACTTACATTCCAATTCCAAGAAGGTATCATTTCATCGAGAAATTCCGAGGTTGGAATCCCGTTAAAGCCTTTGAGACCGGTGTGGGTAGCAATGAACTCCTCTTTGGTCCAATCCGCAAACTCGTTGACACCAAGCTTGTAGGTTCTATTACCTTTCTTATTAAATTTCTCAATGAATTTCAAGTTTTTCTTGAACACGTCGAATCTCATCTGTTTCTCGAGCTCGTTGCTATACACTCGAGAGAACTGAGTCATCCATTTCTGGTGGTGGTCAGCAACGATTGGCTCGTGGAAGGTGACACGAGATGTGGCTTGAGAGACTTTTAGAATCATGAAAAGAATGGTCAGAGTCACGAACATGAATAATATCGATGCCATTAATTTTGTTGTTGATATATGAATGACTCACGTTTGCACACTAAGAAGTATGAAGTTGTATTTGTTTTATGTAAAGGGTTTGTGCTGTGTTGTGATGAAGAAGTGAGGATGGGGAGAAAGGGTATTTATAAAGAAAAGTTTCGGAGTTAGTTATGACTAACTGAAAAATGAGAGCAAATTGCAAGTTGACTCCTATTATGGTGATGCTATAGTTTACATTACTTGCGCCGTGATACTTGGAAGAACAACTTTCCCATCTTTGTATGCACATATATTGCAACTAATGTTTATATTATCACGATTTCATTAAAAATAAAGCGATAAGATCTAGCTATATTTACTGGTAACCCCTAGGGTTTAGGGTAGTATTAGCATTTGCGTTTAAATGCAATCATGGTCCAATCAAATGTATTTTGAAAGTTTCTCGGTCGTGGTGAGTTTTTAAGATATTAACTTAATTCGGACCCAGAATTGTCATTTCTAACTGCTTAATTACAATGGGTTCGTTCATACAAATAGTTTTTATAATTATGTTTTAATTAATTTGTCTTAAAACAAACAAGACCAATTAATTCAGAGCTCAGGTCCTTTTTGTCTTGTAATTTAGAGATCTAACTTCTCTTTGTCCAACAATGCTATCCCAGTGGAGATCGATGGCAACTACTACACCTTTTAAATTTTATGAATTCTTTCTGCATGCAAATTGTCTCCTGAGGATAATACTTGATCTGATGAGATGCAAAATATATAACTTCACGTTACATATCAGTATTATACTATTCTCTAATGTAAAATATATATCTTCACGTAAATAAATACTATATGGAATGGTAATGAAATTGAAACGTAAGATACAATACTATACAATTGTAGGTTAATTTAGACAGAGAAAATTCATCCCTCACAATTACATACAGAAATATCTTATAAAATAAAGAATGATGTGCTGTGTATGTAATAATTAAAAGCTCCACTTAAGAAGAGATAATATAATTGATGATCATTTCCACTTTCTAACTGAATTGGGAAAAACCTTTACATTCCACTTGTTAAAGTATTTTGTTTCGTCCATTAGTATGAACAAAGATCAAATGAAATACGAGATTTTTTTGAGTAATCAACATCCTATCCTATTCAACAATATATTAACTTCTTAAAGCTAGAATATTCATTTTCTCAATGGATAAATCGTTTTTTTTTCTTGTACTACAAAAAATGATACTAATATTTAGTTACTACTATTTGTATTTAACTTTTTTTCTTTTTTAATAATGGAGAGAATTCGGGTCAGACTAATCTCCAAAATTTGTGGAGAAGTAGGATATTCTTTATGTTTAAAGTGTCCATGTTGATCGATTATAAAGGAAAAAAATTCTCGCCCTAGCTAGAACAATTTCTAAAAATTATTTTCGACTGTTTACTAAATAATATTTTTGCTTCATATATCTCCCAACAAATTTTTGAAAAGCAAAAAAAAAAAAAAAATCCAAACACAGTTGTATTATTATTTTAAAAAAGTTATATCAAGCATATTCCCCAAATTAATGGATTTATGTTCTCACAAAAAAACTAATATTAAAAACGATCACCTTGTGTGAACTAAAAAAAGGAAAAGAAAGAAAAAACGATAATTGCAAACGATTATGGACGAAAAAGCTGATCTCTCTACCTTGGTAGTTAATTTTCATCACTTTTTGTTTCTTTGTTCTGCCCGGTTTATTTCTTATTCGTATTCTTTTTTTTTCCTTTTTTTTTTTATTGTTGGACTTTGGCTATAGTACAAATACGGTTGGATACTATAATACTTTATTCTAATATGTCATATATTTTCAAATTATTTACATTTGGAAAACTTAGTTTATAGTATTAAATTTATAATGTGTAATAATGCGACCAAAAAAAATATTTGTGATTATCGGAACGAAGGGGCAATGAAGCATGGGTTCATCCAAATATAGTATCATATTTTATCCCATATCCTTTTGTATGCGTCTGATCTTGAGTTACAAGAATCAAACATCTTTACGTATTTCAGGAAAAATAGACAATAATACTGCACTTGTCTTTTTATTATTTTTATTTAGTTATTTTCTCTGACAGAAAATTATAAAGTTAACCATCGATGAAAATTTATGTTTTTTTCAGATAAAACTGTATAAAAGAAAAAAAGAGAGAGATGAATATACTCTATTGGGGCTTGAAGGGGTTATTTAGTAATTTCTTGTTTTTGCAAACGCCACGTTTAAGAATAGAAGGAGCTGATTGGTCGAATATGTAATTGCAGATTTTTGCATGAAATATACTGTAAAAATAGTAGTTACGAAAAATCTGACTGTGACTACAAAATTTTGAAAAGTCAATTTTTTTGTTTGGCTTATCAGAACAACAAAACAAGACAAACTTTTCTAAATCTGGATTGTGAAATGAATGATTCTAAGGACTTTGAAGAAAGTTAAAGTGTGATTGGTGAAATTGTTAGCTTTAAAAAAAAGGAAACTCAATTTCAAGAAAAAAATATATAAAAAAAATCTCTACCACCCTAACAATTGTTTTGACTTTTAACCAATCTCAACCGGCCTAAAATATTTCTAAGAGTGTTTCAGCCCAAGTTGCTCACTGAAAGTGCTTCATTCCTTTGGTAAGTTGCACTCTTAATGAAATGTCTTTGGGGCAATGATCTTGTTTGTTTAAGTGTGCTTCATCCATCCAATGATCCAAAGTTGACGGTTCTCCAGTTCTGATTGGACTTTAAAAGATATTAATTGCTTCCAACTTTACAATTAATCTAGAATGAACAAACTACGTAATTCAGCAACAACAACAAAATCTAAACACTGAGAAAATTAATATTGTATTAGTTAAAGTAGCACAAAATTACTTTAATAGTCGAAATTGAATCGATTCTATAAATTTATAGTCTTAAACAAATATGTAGTAGTTTATGTAGTCTTAGACTCTTTAGTATTTTAGTTCTAAGTTCAGTTGTTTTGTTAATAATTTGGTTAATATTGTATTAGTTAAAGTAGCACAAAATTACTTTAATAGTCGAAATTGAATCGATTCTATAAATTTATAGTCTTAAACAAATATGTAGTAGTTTATGTAGTCTTAGACTCTTTAGTATTTTAGTTCTAAGTTCAGTTGTTTTGTTAATAATTCTGGCTGATTAGTATAAATTATGGTGTAGCTAAATTATAAACTTGAAATGCGTAAAGATTTGGAATATATAGGTTTCCGCTAACTTGAGCAGGCGAGAACAGAAGTTAGAGATGTGGGTGGAGAAAATGTTAGACGGGACCAGAATAAAAAAGATTAGACGCATCCGTTTATAAACTGGCTAAAATGTAACATTGGTATCTCTTGGTCAAACAAAAACAGGCTTGTGAATTGTCCATGGATGTTGAGAAATCATACAGGTTAGGTGTTGTTACATAGTAAAAGAGCTTTATCAGTTGTAGGGATAAGCAAGAAGCTCAACTTAAAAGATTGATGTAGGCAATTGATAGCATGTCTAATTACCGGGTTAACAGAATGGTCGCTGCACTGGAGAAAGAGTTTTTGGTAAATGTGATTACCAAACCTACAGCTTCTCCATCATTTAGATATCAGTTTATGGAGATTGGTTTGTTTCTTAAGTCTATTGAAGACGGGAAATTCTTTTTGGAAAATTTATATTTAAACAGAGAAGTTTTGCTTATAGCTCAGAATGTCACTAACCACCGCAGGTTGTGGCGACAAGCCATCCATCTTAGTTAAATGACTTGTTTATGGAAGAAAGCCTACGTATCTATGATTGAATTTGAGTTTTAAAGTTAGTAGGATGGGTTGCACAAAGAAGATGTATATAAGGCTTTTTAGTTTTTTTGTGTTTTATTAACCGATCAAGGGAGGAAGTGTATATTTTAGATCTCTAGGACATATTGCATTATCTATTAATACAATACCAGTTGAAAAAAAACAAGTTTCCGCTAACTTAGAACGTAAGATAATTTAATAATTAAATATTAGATATGATTTGATCTGATAAAAATATGTAAATCTGGCGCTATAGAGAACCTATGTCTATAGCAGGAGTCTATTTTATTTATTTAGTGGAGACTCGAATTTATAAACATTGAACTTGTAATTGGCGGCATACATTTCCCATTTGCAACTAGTTGGGACGTGTCTCATGCGCGCCGCAAACATACACACGCATTGAGATTGGATTATTATATTATCGTTGAAACGTGGGGTTCCGAAAATGCTGACCACCGGCGAAGAACCAATAAACGACTGGAAGGATGTGGATATAGCTTAGTAGTTTTTGATAAAATTTTGCAAAATGATATTCAAGTAGTCGGATATACTTTGCCCAATCGGACCAATTAAATATTTGTATTCAAGTATTAGCAATATTTTGAAAACTGCACCATACCGGATATACTGGTCCAGCCAGAAATTGTTAATAACCCGAGTCCGGTTAGACCTAAAACTCAGATTCGAGTTAAACCGGTCAAAAACTGCAAAACTGGTGACTCTAGTCAATTTGAAAACCCGGTTTACTAAATTTTTTTTTTTATATAACTAAATTCAAACGGCAAACCATACCACTATCCCTTTGTTAAAACTGCAGTCGTTGGTCGGAGTTCTCTATTAAAATCAGACCACATCTAGGGGTGTTTCTCGGTAAAGCGTTGGAACGGTTGCATGAGCGTCAACTTTATGCAAAATTTAGCAAGTTCAAATTCTGGAAGCAAGAGACTTGATTCATTGGTCATGTGTTGTCTACTCAGGGTGTAACTAATATCTAATATTTAAACATACCCATATCCATATAATTTCGCAACCATTTAGGATTGGCCTTGACTCTTGAATATCTTGGATCGGAAATTCAAAAATTTTATAGCTAGGTTTTCCAGATTATAGGCGATGGCATGAGGAGTTCTGTAATAAGAGATTTGGTTTCACTAGTTAAACTAGCTACTAGACCTATTTATCAGCAAGAATGTGCCCTTTTTTTAGTAGTGCAAAAAATGTGAGGACGCTTTCTCGAAACTTAAAGTTAGCTTTGACTTCATCACGTTCACGAACCTGATCAACCTTATATCATTTGTATGAACGATTTGCGTGTGGCAAAGATGCATATTGATGCAAGAAGGGAAGACATGAAACCACATAAACATCAAGACATGTTTGGAAGCATGAGCAGAATGACCTTATGTATGATCTGAGATGGCTACAATAAGGTTTGGGCTTGGAATATGGAGATCATACTTCTATGGAGAAAAAAAATGTATGTGTTACCATTAGAGTTGAAAAATAAAATGTATTCACTCAACCTAAATATATATTCATGATGGATGGAGTTCATAAGGGGCTACATATCTTAGATAATAAAGTAAGTTTTTCACAAAATCCAAGCTTTGAAAAACTGCTACTTGTTTCGTAACTTTTTGACATGTGTCATTCTATTCAATTTTAATAGATAAAGTTTATTAATTTTATTAAGTTATTAATTAAAAACTCATTAACAATCTACTTTAGAGACAAAGAAAATAATTATATAGTATTAAATATGAATCCATTTTTATATTTCTTAATATTTTATTTATATTAATTATATGATGTATTAGGTGTTTGAAAGGAAGATAAAAAACTATATGAAACTTGAGAACTTGTATTATGTATTAGAACTTAACAAGAACAAATTTTATTAATGAACTAACAAAATGCTAACGTGATAATAGTAAAAAAAATGATATGATAGCTCAGAGTCTATTTTATTTTTTATTATAAAACACATACATAACAAAATTTACTTATATTTTGATTATATTTATAATTGTTTTGCTTATATTTTTGTTACTTTAATTTTCATATTAAAAAATATATGTAAGATGTTACGTAAATATAAAATCTTATCGATGAAATTAATTACAAATACTTAATTATATGTAATAATTTTTTTGTTTATGATGTTAGGCAGTTTTACACCACTTGTATTAAACTTTAAGTAAAAAGTTTTTTTAAGTAAATAGAAAATAAAATGGAAGTAATATATATATATATATATACATACGGAGATTCTCAAAAATATCACCAAATTAAGTTTTTTTCCAAACTTAGCACATCATCTCTATAATTCCAAAAATAGCACTAATTAATCATTCAAAATTAAATCATAAATTCAAAATATTAAATCCTACCCCTCAAAACTATACCTAAATGTGAAATTGAAAACCCAAACCTAAAAAAAAAAATTCTAAAAATTAATTTTAAATGTTTTAATGTATTAAATAGTGCTATTTTAAAAAATTTATGGAATGTGTGCTATAATTGTCCATAAAACTTGTTTTAGTGCTATTTTAGTGTATTTCTTATTATACATGTTTCTACCATAATCATATATATAAAATTAATATATTTTAGTCCGTAAATGAAAAAAAAAAATTATCACAAAAAATAACATGAACATATTCATTACCTTCACCACTCTCGGCCCATATTTATCTTTTTTGTACAGTAACCGTGGTGGCGGCTGAACGACGTTGGATTCTCGAACCGCCTGCGGTACGTGGTGCAGGCTTGTTATTGTCTGCCATACTCTTATCTTGTGAAAGCTTTTGTGATCTTTTCTTGTGTACTATAGTCGCCCTAGTAAATCTAATGTAGTAACAGATAAATTAATTAGGTGAAGAAAGACAGAACTCGGTTTGGAGAAGGATTTCCTAAAGCTTGAATTAATAAAGATTAGTTGGGTCAGTGACCCACAGGATTAAATTATTTCGAAAATTAAACTTTTAGTTTTCAATTTATTGATTTCTTTACATTGTAAAAAAGTAGAATTATGTTGCTCTAGGTTTTACTGAGAAATTTACTATAAATATATCATCAAACATCAATCAATTTCTACAAATTGCTTCTTTTAGCGTAGGTTACTCTAATAGTCAAGGTATTTAACTATTTTATAAAGATCTTCTACGTGTAACTTTTCCATTATATTTGTAATATTACTTCATTGATAGGCTTACCAGATAGATTTTTTTTTTTTTTTGCTTACCAGATAATGGTTTAGTCAAAGTCAAGATTATAAAACTACATATGTAAAGCTTTGTACGTAGCTCATTGGTTGCTATGTCATAATCCAGCCTAGATTTTATACTAATTAACTAGTAAAATTTTGTTTGGAAGAAAATATAAAAGTGAATAAACATAATCAGACATGGCAACAAGTTATATTAAACCAGTCCAGAAAATAATCCATAGATTCGTCTAGTTTTAGAGAATTGTTAGTAATACGATTGTATAATATCAGTTTTATCCTATTAATTACTACAGGTATAAAACTAAACAAGCTATATCAATATGTATCGTTTATACCTATTTTCCATAGTATTTGTGTAGTTTTATAAATCAGTTTGGGGATAAAATAAACACAAATTCCTCATATTATGATGTAGGCAGATAAATAAATGGATGTCAAATCATGATTATCCTTTTCAAGTTTTGTCATATAAATATTTATGTAGATAATAGATCTATAGCTTGCTAGTAGTGTGAAACCGGTAGTCACATAAGCTATTGACTTCAAGGTAGTTTCCATGTATTTTCACAAGATATATCTGTAGAAGCAACAATACAAAATAATTATTTTATGGACCTTTATAGATCTTCTCACTTAAGTTCTCTATTGGTGTAATGCATATATATGCATGTGAGTTTGTGCTTATCATCTAGTCATCCATCGACCAAACTGTTAAGACTAATTTATAAGGTCTCTTCGCGCTACAACATAAAGATGACGACGGTAAGTAACTTCCTCTACTCAGTTTTCATGAAAACTCGTATATTCGTTTATTGAACATGAGTATGTTTATGCAGGTAGTGGAAATGGAAGTACCAATGGATTGTCCTGGTTGTGAGAACAAAGTTAGGAAAGCTCTTGAGAAGATTACGGGTGATTAAATTAGTAAATATGGGTTAAAGATCCTAAAGTACTAGTTTTCTTGTTACCCAAGAAACCTGATAATTAAGTCTTGGATTGAACAGGAGTCCGCGATGTTCATATAGACATGAAGCAGCAGAGAGTAACAGTGACTGGTTCGGCGGATGAGAAGAAAGTTCTGAAAGTTGCAAGGAATGTTACAGGGAGAGATGTATGCTTGTGGTCGTGCCCTTACCACCCCGAATCTAATGCATATCACGACAGGTACTTCAAGAAGAAGTTTCGAAATAGAATCAACATGTCCGATAACGGTGAGAAAGTGAGTTCCTACAACTACCACAAGCATGGCTACCACGGACACGACCACGGATACCATCAGGAACGGCCTTATTCGGGTCTTATCGACGAGAACGCTAGTTCAATGTTCAGTGAGGAAAACCCTCATTTCTGCAGCATTATGTGATCGATCTTCATATTTCAAAAACTAGTGTATGTGGGTGGAAACATTTTGTTCGGTTTTTGTTATGCACCATTGTATATAAACAAGGCCGTTTCTGTACTGTTGGATAAAAGGCAACTTATTGAATAAACGGGATTTTATTGTAAATGTAATGTCGAAAGATGATTCTATTGATTCACAAGGAAGAGACATATATTCAGATTATACAGCAGTTATTGAGAATATACAGTTTACATAAGTGGAGATCCTAATGAAATCATATCCCATTGATTACTCTTTAATACGCCCCCTCAAGATGGAGGGGCTTTGCGAAACTCCAATCTTGGATGAGAGATCAGTGAAGAGTTGGCGAGAGAGTGGCTTTGTCAATGCATCAACAAGCTGATCTTTTGTCGAAACATGAACAACCCTTAACGCACCTGTTTGAACTTGATGAAGAATGAAGTGATAATCCAAGACGATGTGCTTCATGCAAAAGTGAAAAACCGGATTTGCACATAAGTAAGTGGCACCTACATTGTCACGGTAGATAGTCGGAGCCACCGGTAGCTGAATACCAAGCTCAGTTAACAAAGAACACACCCAAATGAGCTCTGATGAAGCATTTGCAACCGCCATGTACTCAGTCTCAGTAGAAGACCTTGACACACCTCTTTGTTTCTTCGAAGACCAAGATATGGGATTACAGCCTAGATACACCACATAGGCATTAGTACTAACAAGATAATCGGAGTCACCTCCCCAGTCTGCATCGGAATAAGCATGAAGGTTGATTGTATTCTGACGTCTTAGTGTGATACCATGCGATGAAGTACCATTCAAATAGCGCAGCACACGTTTGACCGCTTTCCAATGTTCATCAGTAGGATTGTGCATATATTGAGACAACCTATTAACAGAGTAGGAAATATCTGGATGAGTAAAAGCCAAATACTGAAGACTACCTACAACACTACGAAACTCTGTAGGATCAGACAGCGTGGTAGCCGCGTGAAGAGAGAGCTTTGGTGTAGTAGCCATTGGCGCGTGAACAGGCTTCGACAACAACATATTGGTCTTGGCCAAAAGATCCAAAATGTACTTCTTTTGTGTGAGATGTAACCCAGTAGAATCACGACAAGCTTCAATACCCAGAAAGTAGGACAAGTCTTCATGATCTTTGACCGAAAATCTTGTTGCTAAGCTATCAAGTGTATGCCGAAGAAGCTGTTTGTCATTACCGGTGACCAATATGTCATCAACATACACAAGCATGTACACAATGGAACCACCACGACGAAGAATGGAAAGAGAAGTATCGGCGACTGAATTAACAAACCCCTCAGCAAGCAAATAAGTCTTTAACTCCATGTACCAGGCCCGCGGCGCTTGTTTGAGGCCATATATGGCTTTCTTCAGACGACACACATAATCAGGATGGTTCTCATCAACAAATCCCGGTGGTTGAGACATGTAGACCTCATCAGTCAAAGTGCCTTGGAGAAAGGCATTATTAACGTCTAACTGACGTATCGGCCAGTCCCTAGCAACAGCCACACTGAGCACTAAGGGAATAGTGGTTGATTTAACAACAGGACTAAAAGTTTGTTCATAGTCAATACCAGAACGCTGATTGTATCCCTTAGCCACAAGTCGAGCCTTGTATGACTTACAGATCCATCGGAGTGGTATTTGGTGGTAAAGACCCAACGACAACCAACGATTGTTACCGGATGTGTAGGCTTCGGAACCAATTCCCAGGTTTGATTGCGAAGCAGGGCATTGATCTCCTCCGTCACGGCGTGTCTCCAACGCGTATCTCGAAGAGCTTGGTTTGCTGTGCGAGGTGTAGAGAATGCAAGAGACACAGCAAAAGAGTATTTGCGATTAGGCTTAGTGATTCCCCGCTTAGCTCTTGTAGCAAGAAGAGTATTTGCAACCAGAGGAGAGAGAGAGAGCTAGGCGACGAGGAAGACAGAGATGGAGTCGGGGACCGATGCAGAGAGGGAGACGGTGGTGGTGAAGGAACCGGCGATGAAGACGGTGGTGGTGAGTGAGCCGGTGACGGAGATGGCGACGGTGCCAAAAGTGGAGATGATAGCGACGGAGTCGAGTCACGAGGGGAAGAAGAGATAGGGTCAGCTCTTTTTGTTTGGGTATTTGGATGTGTGGGCTGATTTTGGACTTGGGCGTCGGTTGGTGTGGGATTTTCAGAAGCAACGCCATCGGTAGTGACGGTGGCGGAAGGGATCTGACTGGAGCCGTCAAGATGACCGGCAAAACCATACCCATCCACCAGAGCGCGTGAACTTGAAGTTTCCACATAAGATAGTTAAGTGGAGAAAGCTTGGTAACATTGGTCATGTTTATGTGAAGCAGTGTTTGGTTATCGATGGTGATGGTATCGGTCATTGTGGGAGAGGAGGCGGAAGACATAAGCCTAGCAAGGAAGAGAAACGAGAGAAAGAAAAAAAAGAAATATTTAGGTTCGATACCATGTAAATGTAATGTCGAAAGATGATTCTATTGATTCACAAGGAAGAGACATATATACAGATTATACAACAGTTATTGAGAATATACAGTTTACATAAGTGGAGATCCTAATGAAATCATATCCCACTGATTACTCCTTAATATTTATTTCCTTAGTTATTGAATTTTGGTCTTTTTGAATATATAATATTTTTTTCAACACCCTATAGGAAAATTAGTTCAGAGTAAAATTATTATTTAAGATTTAAGTTTTTTTGTGTAAACAAAATATGTAAGTAAAGTTTATTTTTCGTTTATTCAAATTTGCGTTTATTTTTTGTAAAATAAGTTTCACCCATGAAATATTTGAATTTGGAAAAGAATTTAAGTTGGTGTAGAAAGTTTTGATATATTTTTGTGTTTCTAAAAAGCAAATTCACATATTTTATGTTTCACATTATTATCTACATCACTATACCATTAAATAGATAAAATAATATTTTTTAGACTAATCGGTTTAATTTAAATTAATCTTAAGTTTAAAAAATGCAATGAGATAAATGTATAAAAGTGGTAAATAAATGAATAGTTTTTTTTATTGTTTGTGAAATGTAATTTACTTCTGATAATTAAATATGTTATGAAATTGATAATTAAATACCTTTCTGGGTTTTAATTGCTGATTAAATCTTTGATTTTTTAAAACTAATAGAAAAGAACATTGCCTTATATTTTTCAATGACATATTTATGTAAATGATAATGAGATGTAAGAGTATTTATTAAAAAAAGACAAAAAAGCTATGTGAGCACGACACATCAGTTTTTTGTGAAAGTGTTTCTCTATTAATATATAGGAGAAATGTTATGAAATTGATAATTAAATACATTTCAGGGTTTTAATTGCTGATTAAATCTTTGATTTTTTAAAACTAATTGAAAAGAACATCCTTTATATATTAATAGGGAAACATTTGGGCCAAAAAGCTTATGTGTCAGTATTATAGAGCTCTAAAGCCAGTTTGAGTTTTAATTCTTACCTTCCACATTATTTACCATCAAGATGATTTAATTACCATATTTTTTATTTTATTGTGCAAATCACAAAATCAACTTAATATTAATAACATCTTCATCAGTAAGATTAATATATATATGTATATATATATATATATCAAAAATTAATATATAAATGATTCAATTGGTTATTGTTATCACACATATTTTTTTATTATCCAAATCATTACATTTGTAATTCAATATTTTATATTTAAATATTTATTTTGAAAATAGTAAAAAATCACTTGTGTTATAACAAAAGATTTAGTGAATTGTTCTATTGTATTATTACTCTATCCCATAGGATATAACATATATATAGTAATACAACACTAGGGTTTTAGGTTATACACTATATCTATTAATGAACCGATAATGGCATCCACATAATACAATATATTCATAACACTCTCCCTTGGATGATGATCAACATGTCAATTAAAACCCAAAGTGCACTCAACCACGATCTAGTGGTGTCATCGTAGCACTTTAGGGTCGAATCCACAAAAACCAAATAATGCACTATGAAATTGTGAAGGTCAAGTCTAGCTAAGGCAAAAGGAAATTTGTGTAACAAGTAATTATCAAAACAGGAAAATAAACGAGGGTTTTGCAATCAAGGGAAGGTATTGGGCATAGGGAATCAGTTAGGGGACACAATCTCGAAATTAGATGATAGGATGGGAGAGCATTAAATACCGTTCTTGAACTCAAATCTCGAATGTTAAACTAACCTACTGTCGCAACATTAGTTATCTATGCAAGGAATTGATAAAACTCTAAACCGTCGTTTGAATCTAAACAATCCTAGCAAGCAATAAGTTCAAGTTTGATTCTGTTCACAAGGTGCCTTAACTTCAACTTTCGTTGGCTAAGGATCACCTTGCTCTCCTATGTTCTTTTCAAGTAATTCAACAACACTTTTGATGCCTAGATGAATTTAACCTATAATCATAAACTAGGTAGCTAATCTAGTTTAAGCATTATAATCAACAATAGAAGAAGAACACAATAGATCAATCCCAAATCTAGCAACCTAAATTCAGAGAATCATGAAACCCCTTTTTGAAACCCGAAACCCAACAGAGAGACTACTCAGACATAGAAGTAAAAGAACAGCAAAACAAGGATGAAGAAATCATAATTGAATTGCAAAGAGAAGTAAAAGGGTTAAGAAATCTTCTCCAAAGAGATACAAAGGATTAGAGATCTTCTCCCAAGCTTACAAGTACTCAAAAACTGCCTACAATAAAAGTTTTCTTTCTAGAGGTCGAGCCTCGTGCTTAAATAGTAAAATAAAACCCTAAAAGTCGGTTTAAAACGAAAAGGAAAAGTTGCTTCGGGTACGAGACTGGTCGATCCGAATGAGGATCAGCCGATCCAGGATGCTTTTTCTGCTCTCACTCCATCTGCTTGCTAGCCTGATCAGTCTTCAACCAATTTAGCTCCAAATGCATATTTTCATCCCCAAAATGCTCAGATTTCTTCCAAAGTCACCTAGAACCTGTAAAGACTCTCACAAGACTAAAAAGACTCTAAAAGCACACTAGGACCTAACAAAAGACTCAAAGCAATTGTAAAAACTATGATTAAAATTCTATAAAATACAGACACATTAGATGACCATTATAAAAATGTAGTCCCAAATGCGCATATGAGATGCTGCCTCGTTAAAAACCTTACCAAGAAAACTCAGTGAGAAAAACCATGGCTAAGGGAAAAAGAGTGCAGCGCACTTTTACTCCCCCTCTTGAGTACATCACTTGAAATCTTTGAGATGACCGATCCAATATGATGAAGTAGCTTTTTAAAAATAGTTGTTGGAAACGCCTTGGTAAATGGTTCGCCAAATCTTCACTTGAACGAATCTGTAGTAAACGTGTATCGCCATTCTTCTATTGGTCATGGGTCTCGCAAGTGACTCATCTTTATCATTATCTTTGTTTCTCACAATCTCATCAATGTATTTCAAAGACTTTGAAGATGATAGTCTTTCACCATTGGAATCATAATATTCCTCTTCAGGTGTTTATCTTTCGCGTGTTCTTTTGTTGTCTCATTAAAAACCTTTCATGGAAAAACCCAATAGGATAAAAACCATGATAAGGGAAAAAGAGTACAACCATGCACATGAGCATATTTCTCCCCCTGAAAGCATCATCTTCAGGTTATGCATTATGATCATATATATCATCTTTACTGAACTGTTATAAACAGCGCTTTCAGGTACAAACTCATATGATCATCATATATTCTACTGGGTCATTGAACTTCAATTCATTTGAACCCCTTTCATATAGAAGATCTATTTGAACTTAAGCCTAAATATTCTATTACATACAATCTTCCAAACAATCTTATAGATAAGAGTTATTCATAATCTCCTTGTTAAACTTTCTCTTTCTACTCTTCTTATTAGTATGGTACTACAAGACCATTTTTCTATGTAAAATGATGTAAGCATCTTGAGATAGCATCTCATTCATCATATGTCAAATTTATAAACTCAATAAATTTTATGAAAGATTTGATCTTATACAATCCGATTTCTCCATGTTTCAGGAGTAATATTTCATCATTGATTGTTTCTACCGGAGATCAGATAATATTTTCATCATCAACATATTTTGCACTTGTTCTTGTATCTTTTTTCTAACAAGAACCACTTGTAAGTGCAGAAGAGACAAGAGACACATACAATTTTTCTTATAACGAGGTTCCGCGAATGCCTACGTCCTCAAACTTTGTTGAAAATACTTCTTGAACATAATTACAACATTTGTTCAATCTCGGATTCACACAACTCTAAGATATTATCTTAGATTGTTTCCGATTTATTTTCAACCCACAATGAGATCATTAACATCAATAACAATGATCTACACCCATGATTCTCTCATAGAGATAATCTTTCACCATTTTCTCCTCAAAGGTGTCAAAAGTCTACAAAACTTTTTCTCGAGAACTATAAAATATTGATTCTAGCAATATGATCACTTTAAAGGAAACTTCTGACAGTTTGAAAACCTTCTCATTAGACTGAATCAAGTCTTACTCTTATTTTCAAACTCATAAGGGATCTAAATTAGTTGTTTCCACCAAATGAGAGTACATCTCTCATAATTATTTTCTGAGAATCATTGTACTACTACACGTACTGAATTTCTCATACAGATCCACTTATGTTACACTCATTTTACACTTTCAAGTGTAAGGACTACAAGTCCAAATATTATCTCTTCAAGAGATTTGAACTATTTCATAGCTATTTCTTTTAATGATTAACCAATCATTCTTTGTGTACACTTTCCAATAAAACTTTCTATTAACCGGGGTTATGATCCTCGATTTTCATTCATAACATCATCAACTGCAACACTGCATGCAAACATATTTACGACGTCGATTTGCCTTTTTGGTTCCCTTTCTTTCTAGACATGACTCAACTTGTTGAGATTTCTTTTCATTATGATTCTCAGGTACCTGAATCTCTTTCTTACTCATGTCTACATCTCTTCTAGAGATTTTTCATAACTCTTTGCTTCCTCGGTGCCATATTAATATATGCTCCTTTTTCTTTTCCGAGGATCCTTATATTTGGAACCATAAGTCGATCACACTTCATGCGATCTTTAGACTTACTAGCAGTTGATCTTATCCTTCTAGGATATTAATTTCAAATGGAGCACAGCTGATATATGTGAATTTTTTACTCAATCATGGTCAGAAAATGGCTCTTGCATGCTTTTAGCATCTTTGCAAACTTTGCCAATAAATTATCTTTTTAATTTCTAGCGCACATTTCTTAGTACGAGGATCAAGATAATTTCTTACAATATATTTCTTTACCAACTGTTTATTTTCTTCCCCTCATGTTGGAAAGACTGACTCACTGAAACAACAATCTCTACATCTCGAGATATCCAACATATTTCCAACATTCTTTCAAATTCCATCTTAATCACTTTGGTGGAGCAACTTAACATGTATAACACATTTAGATGAAATATATCTGGTTTCTGACCCAAAACAATTGTAATGGGGAGTACTCAAGATTATTTGTTGGCCCGATGCGAACTTATTGACATATAGAGTCATTTTTGTCAATCACATATCATGGTTTCACCACCATTGTCAATTAACCAAATACTCTCGCAAACTCCATGTTGCAAGTTAATAACAAACATATATAGTGGATGATCAGTCCACAATATCTCTTTTGAATACATACAAGAAAATTGACATTATCCAAATTCATGGGATTGGTGAAAGCCATATAATCTCGGCTTGCTTTGTAAAGCAGCACACATAACACTAGGAAAACTCTTTAGGTTCTCTAATGAATCTTTTCATAAATTTCTGATTATTCTTTCGCATCACTACTGAACCAGAATGGCTTAACTGGTCATGCCAAACAGTGAGATTTTTATTAAACCTTCTAGTTTAATATAAGCATTTTATCTTCTAGATAATGCATGTAAACTCTAAAATACTTTTCTTGTCTTGGGTAATACTTATGATTTCAAAGTATTTTCTTTGCTTATTGTCTCAACATGATTACGCTTCAAATCCTCAAGATTTGCTCTTTCATATGAGTGATTAAACTCATTTTGGGTGTGAACATAATCTTATTTTTGTTCCAACATCTCTTTATGTGGGATTCATTAATTCTCCCCCTCGAGATGATGACACTTCATGTCTATCAATCTCGATTTGAATTCCACTTTGTAATCAATAACATTATCAAATTGGGTAATATATTATATCTTAGACCCTTTTAACTTTGAGACTAATTGGGAGATTATAACACATAATTATCAAATTATGTTCCCATAGGCAATGGTATATATACTCTTCAAGAGCTTTCAATACTTTTTCTACTACTTCTTATTTTTGTAGTAAAATAGTGGAAATTGTCTCACACTATCTTCTTTCATCATCATCATATATAGATGAGATAAGTATTTCATGTACTTATTATTCACTTATAGTGGAGATACTAGTCGGCTTAACTGTGACCTTATACATATATCATAACCACATTTATAACCACTTTTATAGCAACTTTCTTATCATTGATGTGGCATTTTGTTTTTTCTTTGCATAAAGTCATATTCAGTTCAATGAATAGACCAAACCAATAGGATACGATTTACATCAACATCTCATAATTTTACACAATCAAAAAAAATGAGATTCTAATATTTTTTAAAAAATATTTTTCACTATATTGCGTCTTACATGACAACAATATTTTGTGACAAGTATAATATATTTTCTCTAATATATTTCCAACAATTATATAATCTTCTATTATAATCTTGGTTATAAGTGGAATTAAGTTGTTTGTATATATTTTTTATAGACTTTTAGTCATTTACTTTCTTTAGATTATTCTAAAGAATACGTGAATTTTTATGTTCATATACTTGGACTTAAACCTCCCATAGAAGTGATATTAAGAAAACATGATCAATAATTATTATTTAGTAATTTGTTACTAAATTTTCAACGTATTCACCAAAGAAAGTTGGAGACATGATTTAAAATATTTCATAATAATATTATATCTAATTTCAATTAGATTTAAATTTGTGATTAAACAAATAAATCACAAACATAAATAATCATATAAATGAGTGCTAAATAAATATTAAGCATCATTATATTTTTTTCTTATTCAAAGGCTTTATTTTTCTAAAAATCTAAAACGTTTTACCAAAAAATTTAATTATATAATTATAATTATTTCTTAATAACAAATTATATATATTTTAGCAGCACATATATTTATATATTATAAAGTATTATAACAAGAGGTTTAGTGAATTGTTCTCATGTATTACTACTCTATCCCATAGGATATAACATATATATAGTAATACAACATTAGGGTTTTAGGTTATACACTAAGTCTATTAATGGACCGATAATGGGCATCCACATAATACAATATATTCATAACAACTTGGGCTTTTTAGTTGATCAAATATTGAAGACTTTTTTAAAAAGGACATGATAGATTTTCACTTAAATGATTTTAAAAAATTATCCTTAAGATAATCAATTATAAAAAAAAAATAACAATTAATCCCGCGTAAAGCATGGGTCTACTACCTAGTTGCCTTATATTTGTCAATGACATATTTATGTAAATGATAATGAGATGTAAGAGTATTTATTAAAAAAAGACACAAGAGCTATGTGGACGCGACACATCAGATTTTTGTGAGAGTGTTTCTCTATTAATATATAAAGGGAAAGATAGAGTTGTTCTTCGTAAGATCATGCATGATAGAATAGGAATATTCAATTAACATATTTGCCAAGATATCATCAATCAATATGTTAACTGAATATTTCTATTCTATCAAGCACTTCATCTATGCATGTAAAGAATGGCAAGTTATCTTGCATGCTAGCTACTAAAAGGAATATTAGATAGAGTTGTTCCTCAGAAGATCATGTATATATGAAATTCATCAATTTGCTTTGCAGCATATATATGAACTCTCTCATCCCTATAAATTGTTCCTTCTCCCCATTTTCACTTCTATAACACCCCACAACACAAGCGCCCATTACACATTATTCACCAATACCAAAATGGTCTCGGTATTGTCTGTGTTCGTGGGTCTTATAGTTTGTTCTATGGATCTATTAATGATCTCTCAAGCTACATCTCGTATCACTTTGCAGGAACCATCCACAGTTAATTACCACCAGCAATGGATGATTCAATTCTCTCGACTTTACAAGGATGGATCCGAGAGAGAAATGAGGCTTAACGTGTTCAAGGAAAATTTGAAATTCATTGAGAACTTCAATAATATGGGGAACCAAAGCTACAAACTTGGTGTCAACGAGTTCACAGATTTGACAGACGAAGAGTTTCTTGCCACCCACACCGGCCTCGGAGGCATGAACGTAGCTTCACTATCCAAACAGCTAGTTAATGAAACGAAGCCATCTAGGAATTTGAACGATACAGTCGATAGTTATGTGGAAAACCAGAGCAAAGAAAAAGAAAACAAGAGCAAAGTTTAATATTTTGAAAAGACACTTATTTTGTAAGTTTTATATTGTTAATGATTTTAGATAAGTATTCGTGCTATAACACTGGTTAAATTTTATTTTATAAAAAATTTGTATATTTTCTATTTTAAAATAAAAATTTAATATGTTGTATTAGTTTATGTAGGTGAAGTTATTTTAACAATGTATATTCTATCTCATGACTTGAATGTCATTATAAGACATAATTTTGTGAATTTGGTTTTTAAAAAGAGAGTTATTATATTATGAATAATTTAATATATTTTTATACTTTTTGTTTTAATATACTTTGTTTTTTTGAAATTCTTTTATATTATAGTGACATATTATTGACATTGCTATAACAAACCAATTTAGTGGGTTTATAGTTTCTGATTTTAATATCAAATTTGAATATTTTTTAAATATTTCAAAATAAATTATTGAAAGTTTATTATATTATATAAAATTATAAAATTCAACAAAAAAAAGTATGAAATTGAATTTAAATATCCAAATTTTGACCTGTTACTCAGTAAAAATTTAAATTCAATAGATATTATTTTTAAAAAATAATATTAATAAAACTTAAATATTTTATAGATTGAATCATTTATATTTGTTTTTAAAAATTCAACTTATGGTGTATCTGGAAATAAAACTATTTTTTAATTATAATAAATAATATGATAATTTATTTGTTTCACAAACTAGACTCATATATAAAAATGAGTGGTGAAGTATAATGATAATTAACAAATTAATATGTTAAATTAGATATCAAACGATTTTATTTGATGAACAATTTAATAAAGGAAATTAATATGGTAAGTTAAATGATATCAAATGATTCTTTAGATTTTTGGAAACAATAAATCCAGATTATACAAATAATATAAAATTTAATCTATAACATATTTGTAACTAACTTATTAAAATTATATAGTCGATAAAACAATGTTGTGTACTCCGGTTTTATTATATAGGGGATTAGATATCAAACGATTTTATTTGATGAATAATTTAATAAAGGAAATTAATATGGTAAGTTTAGTGATATCAAATGATTCTTTAGAATATTCTCTTTAAGATTTTTTGAAACAATAAATCTAGATTATACAAATAATTTAAAACTTAATCTATAATATATTTGTAACTAATTTATTAAAATTATATAGTCTATAAAACAATGCTATGTACTCCCGTTTTATTATATAGAGGATCTTTTGTAATAAATTTGACCAAAAATCAAAGTAACAATAATAAATTAATAATATATCAGTACCACATGTAAATATTTTTGTTTTCTTCTGAATATAAAAAATATTCTACGTGCTTGAGTCGCTTAAAAACACCCGAAATAATTTATTTATAAAAAAAGTAAAAAGTGAAAAACAAAAATTATAATTTCGCAGGAAAAATAAAATAAAGAAAGAAATTGGCTAAAAGGTCGATGATGATGATTGAATTGAATCGAAGAAGATTAGAAGAGAGCATGGGTCTCTGTGAAGAAGATAACGTAGTGAGCCATGTTTCATTCTGGAGCTGACGTCACTCTCTGAGGAAACCGTGATTCAAGGATCTTTCTTCTCTGATTTTTTTTTACTTTCTCTCTCTCTCTCTCTCTCTCTCTCTCTTAGTATATATATATATATAAGTTGAAGCTCTCTTCAGTTATGTCTACGGCTTCTTGGATTCAACCTCCTTGTAGATACTTACCGGAGGATCGTGGCGGTGGTTTCGCTAACCGAGGACGGCAGTATTCCGGCGTCGTTTTAGCTGCTGCTTCTTCTTCTTCATCGCCGTCGTCATCCTCATCCTCCTCGTGCTCCTGTGGTTACTCTGATATTTTGAATTTCGATTTCGGTAATTTGGCATTTTTATAATTGGAATTGATAATTTTTTAGAGAGCTGAGGAATTCTCGATTCAAAGATGTAGTTTTAGGATCTATCTATCTATAAATTTGAGATGGTCGACGATTGTGAAAAAGCCAAGTATGATTTTATTTGGTCAAAGAATGGGTTCTGTTCTGCTTTTCGTACTTGATGATGTTCATTTGTTTGATTTTTCTCTGTATTCACAAGCAGGGGGGTTAAGCAGAAGCTGGAACCAACAACAGGGACTCAGGAGGGTTCAAGCAATGAGTGCCACGGCTCAACGTAATTTTTCGCTATCTAAAGGCGACAATGATGACAAAATTGAACCTGATCATCTTCTTGTTCTTGTTCACGGTATTTTGGCCAGGTATGAAGTTCATGGTTCTGGGGATATAAACTTTGAAATTTTTGTATATCATTTCTGTTACATGTTTTCCGGATTTTATATAATCGATAGACTCCAAATTTTTTACTGAGACATTGTTACTACTTGCAGTCCCAGTGACTGGCTCTACGTAGAAGCTGAGATGAAAAGACGCCTTGGCAGAAGATTCTTGATTTATGGTATGTTCATCTGGTTTCAGCTTTGTTATATCCTCTGTTAGTTGTGCAGTTGTTGGTATATATAAGGATGAGTTTTTTTGCGAACGGAATGGTAACCTTAGCTTTGAATGCATCTGTGGGCACCTAATAAAAAATACTTCAAACTCTTATTTCATCTTTAGCAGCAAGGTGCCATAAATAAAAATTTCGTAATTTTTTCATTATCTCTTCGTCTAAGACCAGAACACGTTTTTCTCTTACTAGTCTTTAGTATGGTATTTGTTATTATTCTACTCAGTGCTCTCTAATGCCATGCGTGGATCACACATAATGCTTTTTAATTTACTCTATATCCTCTGAACATGCACAGCAAGTTCTTCCAATACCTTCACTAAAACATTTGGCGGGGTCGATGGAGCTGGAAAACGACTAGCAGAAGAGGTGAGACTGATATATATTTCTACAATGCCATTCCACTTGTTATATAGTTCTGGGTTTTTTAGTCCTTAACTTCGGTATATCAGCTGATATCTCTTCCATTCTTGATGTGAGGGAGGAATAGGTTAGACAAGTTGTCCAAAAGAGCAAGAGCTTAAAAAAGATTTCCTTTTTGGCACACTCCCTCGGTGGCTTATTCGCTAGACATGCTGTTGCTGTTCTTTACTCAGCAGCAATTTCACAAGCCATTGATGGTACTGTCTCTAAATCTGGAAATCTTCTTCGAGGTAGGATTGCTGGGCTGGAACCGATTAATTTCATCACCTTGGCAACACCTCATCTAGGAGTGAGAGGCAGAAAGCAGGTTCTCTTCTTCTTCTCGTATCATAACTGGACTTCAGAGTGTTTCATGTATATCTCGTTGTACCTGTACGTAGATATGGCATGTACTTAGTTAAGAAAGAAGTTGGTGTCTATATTTTATATCTTCCTGCTTGTGTTCATACGGATATCATACTTTTCAACAAAATTGTCTGGCACTTGTTGGTTTTTGGTTCCTAGAGCTAGACTGTTGAATATTAACTGATAGTTCCTGAACATTCCATCTCATTTTCTGTGGAGTTGCTTGTTAGCTGCCTTTTCTGTTGGGAGTTCCTATTCTAGAAAAACTTGCTGCACCGATAGCTCCGTTCTTTGTTGGTCGGACTGGTAGCCAGTTGTGCCTCACCGATGGTAAAGCTGATAAACCACCTCTTCTTTTGAGGATGGCATCTGATAGTCATGATCTGAAATTTTTGTGAGTCATGCTCGTAATAATTTAAATAATTATACCCCCTTAACTACTTATTTGAAATCCTAATGGTTTGTCTGGCAGATCGTCTCTGGGGGCGTTTCGAAGCCGCATCATATATGCAAATGTATCTTATGACCGTATCCTCTGCCTTTCTGTTGATGCTTAACGTTTAGAGTCATGATCCCTAGTTTTGTCTACATTTGTTTGCCTATATGTTTCCTTTGACTCCGACTAGACATGGTTGGTTGGCGTACATCTTCCATAAGGAGAGAAACTGAACTTTTCAAGGTACATTTACTTTGACCTGAAGCAATAAACCTTTATCTAGAATATTATCCCATGTCTTTTTCCATTTCCCTCGACATACCTTGATCTCAACTCTGGAATTTATAGTACAGTAGCTAGAAAATGGGACACATCAATATTAATAGTCTGCTCGCTGTGAAATGTTAATGATGGTGAATTGATCCCGTGTTTTGGTGTAATGAGTTATCACGGAGGAATAATATCACCTCACGTATTGAGACCCTTGTACTGTGTCCAGTCTAGCTCCATAGCATAGGGCTTCCTGAGTAAAAAAAATTCTCCCTGAGTTGAAGATCAATGGCAGGACCACAACAGTATTAATCTTGGCATTTGCAGGCCGATCTACAGCGGACATATTGTTCTATAAAGAATCTACGAAATGAAACAATTGTCCGTATAGATTCAGGCAGTTTTATCTCAGATAGCTTAGTGAAGATTGGTAGGTATTCACTTTGTGCAAGAAGCTCTTGTGGCTTAAACTGCCAAATGCTAGTTTCAGAACTACTTAGCTGACAAGACTGAGATCTGATACTGACAGATATGATTTCCCCTGTTTTCATATTGCACGCAGCCTCCACGCCGGTCTCTGGATGGATACAAGCATGTTGTCGATGTAGAATACTGTCCACCTCTTTCATCAGACGGAGCTCATTTCCCTCCAGAAGCTGCTAAAGCCAAGGAGGCCGCACAAAGCTCGCCGAGCCCTCAGAACACACTTGAGTATCATGAAATCGTGGAAGGTGAGGAAAAAGCTATTTTTTAATCCCAAACATTTGACTGATTCCTCTAAATCAGCAAAAAATTAACAATTTATACAAATTTTGGCAGAGGAAATGATCCGCGGTCTGCAGACTTTAGGGTGGAAGAAAGTTGATGTCAGCTTCCACTCCACATTCTGGCCTTACTTAGCACATAACAACATTCACGTAAACTTCCAACATCTTCACTTTGGAGCTTTTGTTCGTTCACAGATGGACTATAAGAGAGATTTTGGTCTTGTTTCAGGTGAAAAGTGAAAGACTATACAAAGCAGGAGCTGGAGTTGTTGCGCATGTTGCAGATAGCATAAAACAGCAAGAGTCGTCCACGTTTATAACCGCCAGCTTATAAAATCGTGAGCTGTCGAGTGTTTTAACCGGTTAAGTGTTGAGTGTGCCGAAACATTTGAACCATACATGTTTTTCTCTTACTATACAGTTCGGGGAGATCAGCGCAGATCAAGAAAACGTTCTTGATCATATTTTTGGCTGGCCAAATCAAAGACAAGTACAATTCAAATTCATCTGTACATGATTTTCTTGTATTAGCTTTCCAAGCAATGATACAACACTTGAAAGATATTATTATAGAATTCAGGTTTCCCTGCAGTTTTTTTTTTTTTTCAAGTAGATCCTCAACAGTTCAAGTCTTGTAAAATTTTTGTTTCCCAAGTCAAAATTACAGATTCAGTTGAAGACTCTTTCCTGTACTCCATTTCTTTTAGAAATTTTCTTCCATCTACATGTTTTCTTGTGTCATTCTTTTATGCAAAAAAACTTTCATGCGTGGCTCAAATTAATCATTATGCTACGTTAACTATCATTTGGGTCTAGTGTATTTCCACCCCAACTGAATTTTTAATGAACGTATAACCATAAACAATACATTTAAATTTTGACATTTGAGGAAACGTCCTCATTTTAAAAACAAAAGGCCTAGATAGAATCCATAAAGAAGAAATTAGAAGCAAAGAAAAAAGTAGATGGTAATGAGAAAAGATCGGGTTCAAGGAATACACAGCCGTACAAAAACTAAAGAACACAAACACCAAAAATAAACAACAACTTCCAAAAATAGAAATAGAATCACATGTTTTTTCATTGTTGTTTTGTCTATTTGTTCTCTATAAAAGGAAAAATTTGGTTGGATCTATCATAGCGTCTCCTCTCAACCGAAACTTGCAATTTTTTTCGCACCACAAACTAATTTTATAAATAAACTCCCAACACCTAGAGAGGATAAGACAGAAAGTAAAAACAAAAGAAAACGAATTAAGGCATAATGGCCAAATTCTTCATCGTCTTCCTAGCCTCTGCCATATGTTTCACCACCCTCGTTCACTTTGCCGCGGCTGATGCCGACGACTTCGACCGATTCCACATCAAGGGATCCGTCTACTGCGACACATGCCGTGTCCAATTCATGACCCGTCTCAGCAAATTCCTTGAAGGTAATTAAGGACATTCTCTAATCAAGTTCATTTTATGGATCATATGAGAGAGTACAATCAATAGGAAATTAAAAATGTATATTGGTTATACAAAATTAATCCCATTACGATATATGTAAAAAGTCTAGTTGTCAAACTTTTTCGAACAAAACAACAATTTAATCACGGTTTTGCATTTTTATAATCTATTTTTCATTTTAATTACAAAGACATTATTGTTTTGCGTTATTGCAATCTATCTTATTATTTGTATAGCCAAAATACACACAAAAGATATGACATGTCTTAGGGTTCATAAGTTCTAAGATAATTAAAAAAAAAAAAAACTGACGTTATCGTGTTGTATTTCAGGGGCAAAGGTAAAGCTTGAGTGCAAGGGTCGTGAGAACCAGACAGTGACACTAACCAAAGAAGCTGTGACCGACAGTGCCGGAAACTACCAGATGGAAGTAATGGGAGACCACGAGGAAGAATTGTGCGAGATCGTCCTCGTCCAATCACCTGACCCAGAGTGTGGCGAAGTGAACAACCAAGAGTTCCTAAGAAACGCAGCCAGGATCAGTCTCACGGCCAATGATGGCATTGTCTCAAACGAGACTAGAACCATTAACCCACTTGGGTTCATGAGGAAGACTCCTCTCACTGATTGTCCTCAAGCTTTCAAGGAGCTTGGAATCGTCCCTGACGTCACCTTCTAAGCTTAACATATACATGCATTACCCCATATTTTATTATACACATCTCTCAACAATTTTAATTTTTGGATAACTCCTTTTGTTATTATTTAAATGATTAACGGTGTTTTTTTTAATATTTAATATTTTGTGTTCCAACATTCTTTTTTTTTTTGTTGTTCTATTTTTGGGAGTTCCTTGTTTTTACTTACGAATGATTTGATTACCTTCCAATATTAATCTTTTACCTTTTTTGGTATTAAAAAAAAAAACTCTTTTTATATCACTTTTCGATTGACAACATACATGACTTTCGTAGAAAGAAAAAATAATATATTCCAAACAAATAACTTTCGTAGTGTATAAAAAAACAAATAGAACCCTTTTAGTCTGGCATCAGAGTTTTATATATATTGGGCCTCCAGTCTGGGCCACTAGCCCTGAATCACAAAACACGCGTTTTTCACATCGCGCGTTTTCCCGAACATTCGTTTGCGCTAAGGTACAGTAGGTAACTCCTTCGCAGCGTTGGGCGTTGGCTTTCAAACTCTGAATATGAAACGCTAGATTTTAAGACGCCAAATTTGTAATTCCTGATAGGCAATGACAATTATACCCTCCATAAAATTGAAAATTTACGAAAAGGCTGTCCATTTATCTTTTCTATCAAGCCAAATATCGTATATCCTCGAGTCTCTCTCTCTCTCTTTTTGCTCTCTAGCGTCGTCCGTCCCGTCGAAAGCTTTACCAAAATCTCACGCCCCGACGATTCTGCCGGTAACGTCTTGTTCTTGCGAAATTTGTTTAGTTTTTCTTCTGGTTCTGCTTATCAGATCTAATTTATTTCTGGGTTTTCGTGTTCGTATTGTTTCGATTTCTTAAAAAAATCAAATCTGGGTCGCTCTCTCGATAGTTCTAGGGTTTTAGCTTTGTTCGATTTAGTTTATCTTAGTGAAGGTAGTTCGATTCGTGGATTAGCTCGACTATGTTCTAACAGAGCGGTGCTGGTAGGTAATTGAATGGATCTTATAAAGTATATATGTCTCTGTGACTCAGTTTCATTACTTAAAATTTTAAGTTGTAGTAGTTCCATTAACTTCGTAATTCAATTCCTGTATTGCTTTATTTTTGCTTCGTTTGATCTTTGTAGATCACTAGGCTTGTCTTGATCATTAGATACAGAAGACTGAGTAAATTACAGTGATACTTTGTTACTTTGATCTGATATGTTTTTGTAATAATGTGAAACTAAAGAGTAGGAATATTTGAACATTGTGTAAACACATCTATGGCTTTGATGTTGCAGGGATTTGAGTTTGCACAAATACCTACCAACAATGGTTACGTATCCTGCTACCACAGAGACGATTTCTATGGCTCAAGAAGCCAACTGCTCTGAGGCTATTTCCATACTGTACCAGGTTTTAGAAGACCCTTCTTCATCTCCTGAGGCTATAAGGATCAAGGAGCAAGCGATTACAAACCTCTGCGATCGACTGACTGAGGAGAAGAGAGGTGAGGATCTCCGGAAACTGTTGACCAAGTTGAGGCCTTTCTTTTCGCTAATCCCCAAGGCGAAAACCGCTAAAATCGTCAGAGGAATCATTGATGCTGTGGCAAAGATACCCGGAACAACTGATCTCCAGATCACTCTTTGCAAAGAAATGGTGGAATGGACCCGTGCTGAGAAGCGTACTTTCCTCAGGCAGCGAGTAGAGGCTAGGCTTGCTGCTCTTTTGATGGAGAACAAGGAGTATGTTGAAGCTTTGGCGCTGTTGAGTACTTTGGTTAAAGAGGTTAGGAGATTAGATGATAAGCTCCTTTTGGTCGACATAGACTTGCTGGAGAGCAAACTTCACTTCTCATTGAGAAACTTACCCAAGGCAAAAGCTGCACTTACCGCAGCTAGGACAGCTGCAAACGCTATATATGTCCCACCGGCTCAACAAGGCACCATTGATCTGCAGAGTGGGATTCTTCACGCTGAAGAGAAAGACTACAAAACCGGATACAGCTACTTCTTTGAAGCCTTTGAGTCCTTCAACGCTCTCGGAGATCCAAGAGCGGTTTTCAGTCTGAAGTACATGTTACTGTGCAAGATCATGGTTAGCCAAGCTGATGATGTTGCAGGAATAATCTCCTCAAAGGCTGGACTCCAGTACGTTGGCCCTGACCTGGATGCCATGAAAGCAGTCGCTGATGCTCACTCAAAGAGGTCCTTGAAATTGTTTGAGAACGCACTCCGTGACTACAAAGCACAGCTTGAAGATGACCCAATTGTCCACAGGCATCTCTCTTCGCTCTATGACACGCTTCTGGAGCAAAATCTTTGTCGTTTGATCGAGCCTTTCTCAAGAGTTGAGATTGCTCACATTGCTGAGCTGATTGGATTGCCACTCGACCATGTGGAGAAGAAGCTATCTCAGATGATTCTTGACAAGAAATTTGCAGGTACATTGGATCAAGGAGCTGGATGCCTCATCATATTCGAAGATCCAAAAGCAGATGCGATCTACTCGGCTACTCTCGACACCATTGCAAACATGGGGAAGGTCGTTGACAGCCTTTATGTCCGGTCTGCCAAAATCATGTCCTGAGTGAGTGAGTTTGTCGTCGGTCTTTTCTTTCTCTCCCTCTTTTTTTCGGTTTTAGATATCGTTTGGACCCAAAGAAACTGATGCTTCTCAATGGAGAAAGTTTAAACTGTATGAATTGTTGCCCATTGCTCGTTTCGCTTATGATCTTATTATGTCATGGTTTCTCTTACTTTTGTTCTAGTCCTTGAAAATGTAGGATTTGTTATCATCTGGTTGTTTGCAGTTTCTTTCTCTATTAGCCTCACAAGTCAACTTTGTGTTCTCGTTTTCCAAAACCTTTACCTCATAACTCATTGATTATTCTGAGCTTCGTCCAGCATTTATAAATTCTGACCAACCCAGAACTCAATTCACAGGGCCCACAATTTCTTTTCCCAACTCAGGACATGACTTGCACACAAGTCTTGATTTTGTTGTCTCTTCTGTCGTATTCTTTTATGTGATTGCATGATCACAGTAGCTTCTCTGTAGCATTCACCTGATTCTACTCAAGTCAGTTTCTCGAAAATTAAGTTAAAACAAATTCTGTTTACAAATACTACTAAGTCTATAATAATACATCCGACGGATTAGTAGGATTCTTTGGAAAGATCTTTACTTGTTTGTGTTTATTGGTCTAACTGGAAAACAGCATTTTAGATTGTCCCAATTTATTTCAATTTTTTGTCTTCATTAACACAGTAAAAACCTTATTTCTATATTTGTAGGTGTCCTCATTAGTGTGATTGTCAGTTTATAGCTGAAAAGTGAAAACTTAAATGTCCAATTGAATGAGGTTTCTTGGTTTAAAGTTATACTCCATAATCATTTAACTAACTTTACGTACACTTTAACGACGCAACGCTACAAACATCAGGACAAGTAAATTGTTACAGGTTAATGGGATTGAGCAATAATACTAACTAAAAAAGTATTAAACGTATTTAATGGTCAACGTCACCGTCTTTGTTTTTAGAAGAAAAATATGAAATCCCACGAGCTTCATTTTACAACTAGAAATTTTGAAACAAGAGCGACAGCTGTTTAGAGAGAAGCAAGTATTAAAAAAACCTACTAATTAATTTAATTAAGAAAGTTAATTTTAATTGCTAGCCTGTACGTACTACGTATCCAGTAAATCAAAAGCAAAGCAAATTTAACCACGTTCTTTCTTTTTACGGGTTAAATATAGAAAAAAACCACCCAAACCAAAACCCAAACCCGAACCCGAAAACAAGACAAATAAAAATGTAAAAAATAGTTAACAAGATTGACTATCCGTGTAACAACGGAGTCTCTTCACCGGATAATCATGCCGGAAACCACCGTGTGACGCCGTGGCGGCTCTCCACTCTTCCACTAGCAAAGCGTCTAGCTCGACCTGATCAACAGCTCCAGTCGCAGCTCCTAGCAACTCGGCGAATCCACCGACACGTCCGGGAGGTTTGGATTTCCGACGACCGGCTCCGACGGGAACATTCCGTAGAGCTCCACCGGCGGTCCAGTAACGCTGACAGCCTTTGCAGAAGTGTCTTGGTTGGTTAACGTTGTAGTTATTGAAGTAACAGAACTTAGTCTCCATGCTCTTACATCTAGGACATGGTATGATCTTGTCTGGACGCTTCTCAGCCGTCAGATCCGACGAAGATGATCTAACGGAGGTTGTAGGTTGTGTCTCTGGCTGCACTTGTTGCTGCTGCTCTTCTTTTTTAATCGTCTGTGTGATGTTGGCACTGAATGTTATGGTTTTGCCGAAGAGTTTTATCCCTTGAGAGTCTTGGGTCGCCATTAAAATGAGAGAGAGTAAGGGAGAGAGAAGAGAGAGTTGTGATTTAAGTTTCTTGCAGTGATGAAAGAGAGAAGAAGAGACGTTTATAAGAAGAAGATTTCAATCTTTTTTGTAAAAAGATTTGTATGAAAATGAAAACATTATTATATGTTTTTCGTAGGAAAGGAGAGAAAAGCAATAGTGTTAGTAGGGAGAATATAAAAATATTATGAAAGAATATGTTAGGCGCATTTACTGCTTATTGCATTCAAGGAAATATCGATCCATATATCAGCTGACAAAATGTGTTGTATTCTTTTGCTTTTTCACCATAATGTGTATATTTTCAAACTTTTTCAGTACAGTCTTCATAGTCTTTCCGTATATTTTATAAAAGGTATTTTGGAATAGTGATGTTTTAACACTTTTATTTATTAATATGATTTTTATCAAAATTTATGTGAATTATATTTGGTTTTGAATTTACTCCCTTTGCTAATACTATTTCTAAGTGATCACTACTAATAAATGATGTTGTTTAGTTGTTAGTTAAACTTGCAAAAGTTCAAAACATCTTTAGAAGCTTTAATTCGCAAAACAGATGCAGAGAATGAGCTTTATTTCGTTGCATCAAACGAGTTAAAGCTTTGGTACAATAGCAGCGAACAAGCAATATAGAAATACAAAACAATAACTAAACACAGCCAAAAACTACTATAATTAATTCACAAGCTACCTAAATATTTATTTATATAACTAACTAATTCACAAAATGTATATGGTTTGATATTAATTATTGAATATTTTAAAATTTATACTTTTGTGCGACAACGTGATTTGAAGGGGTATTTTCTGAATTGGGGTTGTGTCACAGAAACAAAACAAATATCACATTCAAAACCTAATTATGTTATCTATATGATATACTATTTATCCTTTTAAAATTCGCAACAGCATCATCTATTTCTTCTTATTTTCATCATTGACTAACATTTTTGGAATTATAAATATTTGGAAGTATGAGTCGAGATAGCAACTTGAGTAGCGACTTCTCACTTCTGCTTTACCGCTCGGGTGTAAGGGGTTCGACCTCAATGCTTCAATATGAGATTAAAATGTAAGGTTTAGAATATAGACCGAGAAAATTGTATTAAAATCTCAACAAATATAATGAATATAAGAAATTAGGAAAAAACCTTATGCGATTGAAAAGATAATGTAAGTGAGAAGGATTTGGATTTGGACAAAGCCGCCAAAGAGAAAGAGCGGTTGTTGTGTTGGTGTAGAAAAGGAGAAGAGATGAATAGCAGCCTGAATGACTAGAGGGGATCAGCTTTCAATTCAAGTCACACATCATCTTTTTTTGGCCTCCCTTTTTTCCAAGTCATCCTTCCATTTTCTTCACTTATTTATTTCTTTCTTTCATTGTGTATTGTATAGAAAAATAAATTTCATTAGGAAAAATTTAGTTTCTTCTTTTGCTTAGTATTATAATTAGAGAGTTTCTTTGGATAAAATAATAAAACTGAAATTTAATCGAGAATTTCTCTTCTTTTTTTTTTTATTGTGAACTTGTGAATAAATGAAATTGGGTTTTCAATCCGGAAGAGTTTAACTTATAATAATAGTATATGCAAATATAGTTCTAGCTGCACTAACAAGATTATGTTAAACTAAAATGGAACATCTATCCCTTCTTGCATGTCATGGTCCGTGGATAGTGGTAAAATTGGACTAATAATTTGTGCAATTTTGCTTGATCATCTAGTAGAACGGTTGAGTGGATATTGCCTTGGAAAAAAAATCAAATAAAGTTAAGCAAAGCATGTTTCTTTAAATATTTTATTTAAATTAACATAATTCACGTACGTTATTAAACTCTAAAGCATGTTAAAGATGAGAGAAAGGGAAAAAAAAAAGAAGAGGAAAAGAAAAAGGAAAAGGAAAGCACTAATCGATGTTCATGTTTCTCTTTATTTTTTTCTCAAGTTCGTGCTTTTTTTATACTATATGTTTTTTCTCATTGGTAACTTTATACTATATAGTCGCAAAAGAACAACTTTTAAGTACTTTTAAAAGAGATCGACTTTTTAGTTAAAATATATAGATGAAAGATAAATTTAATTGACATTGCAAAAAGGAAATATAAATGTGCGTATATATTTTACGTCGAAGAAGAATTTCATCCATTGAACTATTTTTGCAAAGTATGCATATAAAGATAATATTCTGATTTTAAACAATTGTATCCATATTCCTCTAAAGGTGACTAGATTTAGTTTATAGCCAAATCGAAGTATTAAAGAGAATTAATAAAGTATGTTTTCTATTTACATAGAATACATTTTTTTTCTAATGATACAACTGTTTTAATTTGATCAAATTTTCTCTAATCATGTTGTACACGTATAAATATTATACGGTTTGTGTATTGGCAATGTGTTATTATTTATTAACTTATTATATACTAGATTAGGATCACATGTCCGAGTTTAAAGTTTTTAAAATTAAAATAAATTTAACAAAGAATATAAAATAAGTATTTTTAGTAAATAAAAACTATACATAGAAGCAAATATATACCCCGGGGTGTCCAATGTGATATCTATATTAACATTTTTGAAGTACATTTTGTGTTATGCCCTTTTAGTTTTGTTTATTAAAAAGTTATTTACAACATTAACCCCTAAAAAAATTCCAAAACTAACATTACTCCAGATTTTGTTTCATAAATATTTTACATTTTATTCCAATTAAAAAAATAACAGCAACCAATATGAGATAGAAACTAACAGATATTTAACCATACATTATGTTGTGTTTTGAAGATATTCTATATCTGAATCCTTCTTATACAAAGAAAACAACAATTTGATTCTCATTTTGTTTTCCAAAACCTGTAAGCTTTGATTCTTAACTTAAGAAAAAATTTGATTGACATTTATTTAAATATTTTAATTAACATATATAAACTTAATAAAAAATTTAATTATTACGAATATGTAAAATTAAAAAAGTCTAAAATACTATATAATGTGGTTATATAGTAGATGAGTTATAAAAAAGACATGTTGGAATTAATAAAATATTATTAAATTTGTGTTAATACGGGTTAAATCCTCATTTAATTATTTATCAACACTAACAATATTAGAGTATTTGACATAAAATCAAGTTGATTTTACTAAGATTTTATAAAATAATTAATTCATTATGAAAAATGTGACTTGATCACAATGTATAAATTATTGATTATGTATTTAGATCCCTTATTTTTTTGTTGTAATAATTAAAAATCAAAATAGAATCTCAAACACTAAACAAAACAAACTAAATAACAAACAAATGGTCATGAAGTGTATTGCAGGTTAAAAAATAATATAAATATTTAGCCGCACAACAACCGGAAAATTTAGTTATTCCTATATTTACAAAACATCCAATATTTAACAAATAGATACAACATAAAATATAAATTATAAATTATAATAAAAATTATATGTCTGCGGTATACCGCAGGTTAAAATCTAGTTTGATGTAAAAAGTGCGACTATGCGGTTGAGACTACTAATCATATTTTTTTTTGAATGCCCTCACTCTTGTGAAGAAAACCATAGCAGAGAATGTCAAGCTCGTGAAAGATACGTGCGGCTCAGTTCCTGAGAAGAGTGGAAAGACCTACCAGCATCACCTTGCCACGATCGCTGTCAATGCATCCAGAGGCAAGCAGAAACTGAAAGACGTTAAGTGGTCTTCAAAGATGGACAATTTCAACAACAAAGACGCCACCATCTTCCGATACCTTACCAAAACCTTCGGAGCAATTCGTAAATCGGGAAACATAATAGCTCTGAACACCAAACACCAACTAAAGAGGATAAAGGGAGAGAAGGAAGGGGAGATAGTTGAGGAAAACCATTTCACCGAAACCATCCATCAAAATGTTCATGATTGGGAGAATAACTAAAGAAGAAGAAGAAGAAGGTGGGTTAAGTTTAGTGTGGAGAGTTTAAGGAATGTATTAGTTTTAAGGGATGTAGTAGTTGTAATGTCTAATGTAGTAGTTTAATTAATGTCTAAGAGTTTGAGTTAAATTTAATGGAGTTGAAAGCTTTTAAAGACAAACTTTTAGTTTTGGCATTATTAATTAATCAACTTAAATCACACCAAAATCTGACTAACCATTGAATCAGTATCTTCGTTTAACGCCAAATCATATAACTTTGTGTTGTATTCTTAAACAATGATCGATCGTTGTAAAATCGACAGAAGACTGAAATCGATAATGGAAAAAAACATATTATAGACTATGAAAAGAGATCGATGAACCGGTTCGGTTTATTAATGTCAACATTGATTGTAGTGCAAAATATCCTAATTTGGGATTCGAGATAAGAAGAAGAAAGAAGAGTGGGGAAGGGGAACTTCACCAATGGCTTTCTCCTTATCCACTTCCACTGTAGCTTTGACTTCTTCGCGTTTATGGAATCCTTCTTCCAATGGCAAAAATCAGCGTCGCTCTCTCAGACTCTGTGTATGGTTCAATGAGACGGAGTCAGTGTGCTCTTCTCAGTTTCTCTCCACTGCTCGATGAGTTTAACTCGCTGGAGTCCTTCCCACTATTTTCCATCTCTTGCATTCCGCGTGCGTAGGCGGATTGTCTTGCCCGTGTTTCGTGTTCTCTTATCTCTCAAGTTTTTTTTGTAAACTCCTTCCCTCCGCCTTGGGCAACTAACCGAGGAATTTCCTTTTAATTTATTGTTTGGTTGAAAAAAAAAGTAAATAGATACACTTTTAGTTAAAGAAATCATTGTAGATGAGTTCAAAGTTATTAAAATTAAATTGAATTTAAAAAATAATATATATTTAATTCTTTTCGTAAGTTAAAACAATGTATTAAAGTAAAGAGACAAACTTTTAGTTATAGAAAATAATTGTTTTTTTTTTGCTATAATACACTAATTTATATCTATTTACAAATTTACTATCTACATTACCATTAATAGTGTATTTGTACATACAAATATATTTTACTGTTAAAATACTCTTTAGTTTTTACTACTACCAACAAATTGTCTTTATAAACACATTAAATAATCTATTATATATCTCTTCACTTTAACATTTTTATAGTTACAAAATTGCATACGTTAATCTTACATAATCCTAACTTATATATTACAATAGCAGTCTTCTTGAATAAATTATTTGATTGGTGAAAAAAAAATATGAGACGATCTATTTTTTTTTTAACCTCAACAATCTCTTTCTTTATGAAAAGGTGAGTATTTACATTTTTTTAGAAACAGTAATTAATTGTATAATTAATTAGATAAAATAATATAATTTCTTTATAGTTTTAGATAAAATTAGGTTTTCTTTTTTTTTTTTCTTTTGAATTTTTACATTTTTATTTTTTAAAAATTTAATAAATCTGGAATTAACATGTGTCAACATCTGAATGATATAATTAACACGCGTCACGATTTTGTTAATGAGTAATTTTGAAAATCAAACTTTATATAATAAAATAAAATACTTCCTCGCTCGAATTGGGATCACATGTTCGAATATAGAGTTCTAATACATATTTTACATTGCGTGATAGATTTGCGGGAAAATTCCTAAAAAAAACGCCAACTAGTTAATATTTGCCAGAAAAAAACATGAACTTTTTTCATTGCTAAAAAAATACGCAGACTATTTTTTAGTTGATAAAAAATACACGAACTACTATTTTTTTCCAATTTATCCTCATCTCCGTTACGACCATTAACGGCATTGTGACGGCGTTACTATTTTTAAAACAAATTCCAGAAAAAAAACACAAACTATTTATTGTGGCCAGAAAAATACATGAACTTTTTTTTCTTTGCCTAAAAAATACGTAATATTCAATTTCATATTTTCCCATTAATAATGTTAAAAATCATAACTCATAATTTTCTCTGCTCTCTTGAACTTCATACAAGTTTTTACTACTATTTAGGATAACTAAATTCAAGAACAAAAATACAAAACTAGATTAATCGATTTCCATATTTCTCAATTAGTGTTGTTTTTTGGATTTATACCGACTTTACAAATTTTGAAACTTCATAAACACTTAAACTCTAAAATTTCATGAGATCTCCACATTTGTAGACCTTTGTATACCTTTCATAAAATATTCATCTCCTTAGTTTAGTACCTTTTATGATGCTTATAGCCAGTGTAAATCATCAAATGGCCTGGTGTAGGCAAACTTGATCGAGATCGTAGAGGGACATCAACTCCTGCAACCTAACCAGATTTACCATTTTTTAATGCAAAAATAATACTAATTGAGAAATTTGGAAATTCGATTAATCTAATTGTATATTTTTGTTCTTAAATTCAATTATCCTAAATAGTAGTGAAAACTTGTATGAAGTTCAAGAGAGCAGAGAATATTATGAGTTATGATCTCTAACATTTGTTAATAGAAAATTATGTGTTTTCAAATAAAAAAAAAGTTCATGTATTTTTTTGGCAAAATTAAATAGTTTGTGTTTTTTTTCTGGAATGTTTTTCGAAAATAGTAACACCGTCATAATGTCGTTAACGGTCGTAACGGAGACGAAGAGAAAATGGAAAAAAATAATAATTTGTGTATTTTTTATCAACTAAAAAATAGTCTGCGTATTTTTCTGGCAACGAAAAAAAATCATGTTTTTTCTGGCAAATATTAAATAGTTGGTGTTTTTTTTTGGAATTTTCCCATAGATTTGCTAAAGAATGTATTATACAAAACAAAGGAAGTTTATATGTATATATATATATATACACATGTAATTAGTTGTACCTTGTAAAGGTGGATTATCTTTTCTTAGGCCATTTTTTTTCTTTCTTCTTTCTTTAGGGTTTCAATGGATTTGGTGACTAACTTTTGTTGGTTGCCCATTTTTTTTCTTTTCTCCTTTCAAATCTTAAACTTTTCAGTATGTGCTTCTTTTGGGTTAGCAAAATTCACTTTATATAAAAAGCACTCTTTACAAAGAAAAGCAAAATCTTTTATATGGGGTTTGTTCTTTAATCCTATCTTTAATAAAGTGATTTTAAATTAATTAGACGAATAAAGGAAATCAATTAGAGAAATATTGTTTTCTCTTTAATGTCTATTATAGAGATATGACTCGTACTTTATTGATCTTATATAGAATAAATTTTCGATTTGTATTTGAACTTGTCGGATTATGCTCTATAGCTCATACATATTTCAAACTAATTAGAGAGCATCGACTAGGACATATAGTCTAGTACTTTATATTAACATCGTAGGTGTATCACTATCCGAATTCTAATTTTGAACTCGTATAACGTAGTCCAGATCAAATACAAAGATAAAGAATAAAATTCAATTTAGTTTGTTTTCATGGTTGTGCATAAAATGTAAAAAAATTAGCTCTATAAACGTATGCGTTAGCTATAATTAGGAATACACATTTGATATTAACAACAAGGTTCTTTCCGAGGGTTACAACTTCCAATAGTAATGGTTATAGACAGTAAAAAGGAGACATATCCATAAAATTAATAAAGCCAATGATGTTTGATTATTGCTAGATAAAGTGGGATGAATTTATAAATAAACTTTATACGTGTTTAATGTCGTTAGGAAAAAAGGGGCACTCTTTCCTTGAGGGTACATGCTTTGGAAATCTTTACTTTCGATTTAGAATTACAACTTAAAGAGGAAAGAAAAAGAATTGAGGATAATCAATTAAAATTATCGAACAAATGAACACAGTCCAAAGTAGGAATTGGCATGTGAAGGTTATTTTGAATTCTGAAAAAAAACCATTACCTGATTTTTAAACTTTTATGGATGATAAAATTTTAGTATTTGTTAGAGCATCTCTATCTAACCATCTCTATTTTTTCCTCCATAAGAGGTGAGTTTTACTTAAGGGCATCTCCAACTCATTTCTTTAATTTTTACTCCATTTTGGTGTAACTTTATTTTACAGATGGTTTTCCTCCAATTTATTTCTCTATTTTTTACTCCAAAAAAGAATATTCTAAGAATATTTTTTTTCTATCTTATTATTAATTTATATAATGATCCTTTATTTATTAAAATTACAAATTTGACCCAATTTTTTTTTAGCAAAAAAATAAATTAGCATATTATTTCTATTTAAAATTTATTATTAAACAACAATACATTACACAACATTCATTAATTATTAAGATAAACATATGAAATATTTTTTGTTTATGCATCCATAGAGTGTTTTTCCCACAAATAATCAATTATTAGTCTTTGTTGTATTAAGTTGTTTTTAATTTTTAGTTTAAGTCATATTATGTATTTTAAATTTTATTATTAATTATGCTATTTTATATCTTCTTTTGTTTGTATTATCTATTTTCTATGTAATATATGCTATTGTTGAATTTTAAAATTATTATTTATAAGTTTAAGCATAAAGTAATAATAATTAACTGTATTTGGATATAAAATCTAAATATGTATAAATTTAAGGGACTGATTTATAAATAAAAAAGTTCAACTGCAAAATGGAGAAATGAATTAAAATTCTCCAAATATAGAAACAAATATAGAGATCTTCATTTTGGAGATGGAAATGAAGCGGGATTGGAGAAGGTTTTTCTCCAAAATGAAGTTTGGAGGCAAAAATGGAGATGAGTTGGAAATGGTCTAATCCACCTATATTCTCACCTATAAAATAGAGATTGCTATTTTTTTCTCTATTTATAGAGGAACTCTATTTTTATTTACAAAGGTTCTTCTATAAATAGAAGAAAAAAATAGCAACTCTATTTTTGAGGTGATAATAGAGGTGCATTGGAGTAAAATTCACTTTTATTATAGAGTTTCTATATTACAGAGAAAACCATTGAAGATGGTCTTAGCCAAATATATATTGATTGTCATTCTGTCATCTCTATATCCAGTGGAAATATATATATATAAAAAAAGTAATTATTTTAGTTAAACATCATGTATTGTTTAAAACCTTGGTGTGCTACATTGTTTTGGGATTGAACTCAAGACCTAATGTAGCCATGTAGGATACTAAATTCTTGATCAAATCATTAAACATGCACTTTCAACAACAAGAAAAAAGATGTGTAGACACAATTATGTTGTATGTTTTTATCATCCAGTTGACAATTATAATTTTGTCATCCATACTTGTATAGTCCAAGAAACAACCCCAGATGAAGCAATAATTTTTTATTTACCCCAACAAAACTGTTAGTTCAATTTCCCGTCACATGTCCACAAGCAAATTTCTAAGATTTAATATTCCATATTAATTAATGCGAGAGCGAGACAGACATTAAGAGATACTAATACAGTTCACAGACGAACATAATCTCTATTATTTTAATGTTGTGATTCAAGTGGCAAAATATAAGAAAACAATTAAAGACCACAACATAAGCGAACTTCACGGCTTAGATGTTTTGAGATCTCTCTTTTATCTTCTCCGAAGTCTCTTTTACTTGCCAACTCACTTTTTAATGTTTCTTTATAACCATTAATTTTTTTTAAATCTTTTAGTATTTTCTCCCTCAACCTTTTTAAACTGCGATTGCTTCCAGAATCGATAGCAAAGCTGACACAAAACTGATCCTCTACACCATATAGTTCAGATACGAATAAAATTATATGTTTTCTAATGCATTTCAAACAAAAATTATCTATTAACTTCCACTACGTAAAAAAATCGTAGCATATTAGCTTCTTTTGTTTTTTCGTTTCGTGAAGATATATATCACGTACGACAAAATCTACTTATCAACTTACACAATACACACATGAGAGATTCGACAAAATAAGAATTGCTTTTAGAAAAAGATTAAACCTTTTTCGAGGTTGTCCCTCCGCAAGCTAAGGTGTCGTGCATTGAGTAATTAAGAGAAAAGAACTAGAATCTTAATTAAGCAAATATCAGATTTTTGGATAGAATTAGGTGATTGTTAGAAGATGCACCTAGCGTATCCAAGTATCGAGTTCATCTTAGTTTTTATGGTAGGGTCGTCATTGTGGGAACCACGTGTGTCAAGTTGAATCGATGTTATGCTATACTGCTATGGAAGAAATCAAGAATGTAATGAAAGATGATACAACACATCAAGAATCCAATTATACTCTTTTATTTCATGAGAAGAATCGATTATCACTGACTTGTGTTCGAATTTGATGCAAGAAGTCTCCAGTTTTGGTCTCCTTTCCATTAGTCCTTTGTCTATCCTCCCTGACAATATTCTTTAGATGGACCTATGAGAACATATGCTTCTTAATCGTAATTTGGAATATATCGAATAGCCGGAAACGTGAATCCCTATGTTGTTTTGTCATTCGATGTTGCTATTGTGTCGACTTGCTTTGATGGTAATATCAAATTAGTGGCTAGTACATTGTACATAGAAAAAGTAGTCATAGAAAAATGAGTTAACTACCTAATATGATTTGTGTTTGATGTGTTAATTGCTTATCATCGTTGGTTGAAAAATTGAAATCAAAGGTGAGTTTTTTTTCCTCAAGGTGGATGAGCATAATAGCCTTTACTCTAATTTTTATTCCTTGAACTACTTTATTCTTTTAAAGATACAAGATCAGTAGATCACACGCGACAAAATTTACGTATCATGTACACACCACACATTAGATATGATACAATGAAAAAAATGCATGCAGGACTAGCTTATAACCCTTTTCTGTATTCTATGTCGTTAAGAGATTATATTACAAGATGAACTGGAATCTTTGATCAAAAGGTGTTTTTTTAGGTATCGCTCCATGTATCGCTTTCATCTCCATCTTTGCTAGCTACAGCCTGACAAAAAGAAAAGATAGTGAGTGATAGATAATGTTGTGTTGGATTTAGGACAAAAAGTACTTTAGATTCTGACATCAAGATTAGATTTGCTTTGGATATATATAGATGCAGATATTAGAGGATGGACCTGGCGTATTGAGTTTGCTTTCTCCAAAATAGCGCTGATCTTAGTGTTTATGATAGGGTCAGTTGTTGTGGGTGCCGATGACGTCGTTGTCATGACCACAGGTCTCAGGTTGAATTGCTGTTTATGATTTGAAAGAAATGAACAATGAAGCAAAAGATGATACAAAAAATCAAGAATCAGAACATAACTTTTGCAGATAAAGAATCATTTGCACTCACCTGTGTTCTGATTTGTTGCAAGAAGTCTCCAGTTTCTGTCTCTTTTGCATTGTCACTTTGTTTCCCCTCCCTGACATTATTCTTCAGATGGACCTATGAGAGAACATATGCTTTTTAAGATTCGTAATTTGAGCTGACCCACACTGCACTAAAGTAGGAAAAAAAGAGGTGCAAATCATCTCCGTACCTTAATTTCTGGTTTAGGAGCAGAAGTCACCATGCTAGGCTGTTCTTTGTTGACTGTAGGCAACGAAATATGCTTCTCAAAGGCGAACCTTAGAGCGTCTTGTAATTGTAGGGGCTGTGTTTTGTCTTCACTTTTGTCTGAAGGTGTCTTTGAAACCATCCATTGCACAGGTGGAAATGGCGGTGGTAAGGGCTCAGCAGGATTTTGGAGGTATGATAGGTTTAGGGCATTAGTACCACTTTCTGATATCATCGCTAGAGGAGAAACTTCAGCATTGTTGTCAACATGCCTAATCTCATGGAAAGAATCATATAGCTCTTGCTCTTTCCTTTCATGGCTGTCACTAGATTCTTCCCACTGCTCAGAATTCGATAAGGAGTGATTATCGCTACGATAATCATCGCTATCTGACATGTAAGGAGAGGATCTACAAAACGTGTCATCGTCTGAATAAGAATCAGGAAGGAAAGTAGCAGCCTCTGGAAGCAACTGAAACGAAGAGAATGTATTATAGTTGCTGTCCCCATCTGAAAATTTCAGCTTCAGTCTGGAAGCCTGAAGGGTGTCGGCAGGACTGAGAGATATTTTCATGTGTTGAAGAGGCGGGGACGAAGTACTCCAATCAATAGGAGCTTCATCTCTGAACGGATCCATTAAGGTTTTCTCATTAAAGTCTTGGTCACAAAACCTCATCTTCTCTGTATTCACTTCATCATTCTCTGGAATCGTTGCTGGCACAGTCTTTCTATCAAGGGCAAATGAATCTTTTCTGCGGAAACTATTGGTGAGTTACTTGTGGCTGAGTCCAAAAACTCCGGAAAAAATCTCATCGCACTCTCTTTGGTCTACAACACTCGTGCCTTTGCCATCTGAACAATTTTGATCTTGGGTTCCTGGCGTTGCTAAGCTTGATTTATTCAGAACATTTCTATGTGAAGCATTTTCAACTAGATCGTCTGATTTATCTTTTTCAGCTTCCTTGGTATTGCAATCTGGACTGAAAGAACTTGACACAGCCAAGACTGGAGGTTTCGATGGCTTCAGTCCCAATAAACCCCCATTAGTCCATATTCTAATGGCTTCGATATCACTAGAAGTTTCAGCTTCTGATTCTTGGTTTTCCTGTAGGCCATGATGAATCAAGGGGTTTGATGAATCAGCTAAGCTGTTCTCGAGACCTGGCACATATGTAAATGTGATGCTATCTTCTCCACCAGAATTGTCACGCTTATTATCCTTCTTTGCACAAAGATCATTTTGTTGGAAGCAGTTGACATCTGACCACACCTGTGGGTCTTGGCGATTCCTTTTATCAGATGCATTTTCCAATGATGCATTCTCTTCATTTTTTAAACCGTAGTCCACAAACCCATCTGTTCTACAAAAATCTTTGACACTGTTTGAAGTATGTTCTATTTCTTGCTCACACACTGACTTTTCCAACCTCTCATCTACAACACCACAGGAACTGCGCACTACTTCTTGCCTAGTGTGGAGCCTTAGATCATTTTCAGGTTCCGATTCGATAGTATTAAGCGCATCAACAAAACAGTCCCCTTCGCTTTCAGTCTCATGTTCAGTATCCCTCAGTTCCCCCACAACAACCTGACCAGTTTTTATCTCTCTTACCTCATCCATTCTAGTACGATTTTGTAGTCGTGATTCTGATTTATCATTTCCAAGGTCCTTGGAATGGAAATCTACTCTACCAGTCCCTTCTCGGCAGCTTGTTTTTTCTTCTAGTGCATCCACAACAGAGCTCGTCTCCATCTTTTCAGAAACTTCATCTGTCTGCAAACCAAGAGATTCCAATATCTCCGCTTTCTCATCCCAACTAACGCAAGAAGAGCCATGAGCAGCTTGCCCTTGCGAAGGACTAAACTGGGAATTATCATATGCATCTTCGGTTTCACATTCAGAAATAACTGACGCGATAGTGCAAGACCTCGGTGTCAAGCTGGATGAAACAAATACCCCTTTAGATCTTTCTCCAGTCTTCAATGAAGAGGTTGCGGTTGAAAGGCATTCAATGTAGCCAGAACCAGTTCTGGACTCAAAAGAGCGAGAATGATGATCTTGAAAATCAGATGTTTTTTCCATGTCACTGGTTGAGGTGGTTTTAGAAGAAGAGGTTTGTCCACTGAAGCTAAATGAAGTAAATGTCTTCCTGGAGTAAATTCCATGTCTTAGTTTGTAATTCTTTAGATGCACAAAAACTTAAACATGCCAATAAAATCTATATTTTACCTGGCATTCTGGTTAGCAATGGAAGCCAAACGTGACATATCTCGACTCCTTGATGAAGATTTTTTCTGCGGTCCATGAGAGAAAGCAGATAATTAATTGTCAAGCAAAGGAGAATTCTAAAGAAAAAGGTTCACCGATTCAGTCTGAGAAAACACACCTTAAGTTTACAATGCTTTTTATCTTTTTGTAACTTCTTGTTTCCTTGAATCAGGTTGCTTGATGCTCTTCTGAAATAAGTAGGATCGGAGTATCGCTTCAAGCAAGATCCAGGACCATTTATATCAAATCTGAGGAAATAAAGCAAGGAATCAGTTTAACATGATGTATCATAGTACATACATATCAGACATGATATTTTAGCCTGAAGCATACTTATCAAGCCAGTGCAATCGTGGAGGATCCTTGCACTCTTCATAGGAATCCATAATCATGTGAGGCAAGTCGTCGTAAATTAAGTGATTTTGCGTAATTGGGATACGAGGATGCCATTCCAGACCTGAAAACACCATAAAACTCAATAAGTTCACAAGATAAAAAAAGGTAAAAACCAAACACTGACCACTTCCCTCACCAACCATTACTTCGGGGGTTCCAATACAATTACAAAATTTGCTAACAAGAAAAAAACAACTAATAATGACATTTTAATTTTCAGTTAATCTATTCTAAAGTCTTGCAGGAATTTATAACTAAGTCAATCATTCCAGATCCTAAACTAGCCTTCACGAGGGGAAATTTAGTATAAGGGTAAGTGAAAAAGCATATGAACTGGGCCTACAATGAAACTAAGTGGATGACAATTTTAATTAACATAATAAATGTGGAAACCTAACAAGTATCAGACACCCTGGGTCAAGACAATAAGAAGATTGACAAGAGAGAAGAAGACAAAAACACCTCCTGTGTAAGCAAAATGTATATGAGTTGTCTGTGCAAGCATCGCCTTTTCTAGTGGAGGCACTGTAGCTTCAATATGCTGCAATCTGATCTTCAATTGATTGCTTCTTGAAGCTGTAGCCATAACTTCCTCCTGTATCCCATGAAATATCTCTGCAGCAAACCTGATTCAAGATAAGAACAAATCCTTAAGAAAGTTTCTAGCTTATGGTTTTGAACTAATTCTAAGATAAACCCTATTGAACCAAAGACCAATCAAAACCCAAACTAAGCAACAGTTTTTTAATCAGCAAGACTCTATCTAGCAATTGGCTACACAACAGCTTGATACCAGAGCCGGCATAAAGAGTCACCACATCAGAATCACAAACTAAGCAAATGAACAATGACAAAACACACCAAAGATGGAGGAAAAGGATTGATAAACAATGAAGAAAGCTTCTTCCTTTCAGCTAAACCCTAACTCAAAAACTTCACTGAGAAAAACTTGGAAAACAAAAATCATGCAATTTGTAATTATCTCAAACAAAGAGTTCCCATTTCCCAATTTGTAACCTAGAAAGCCAATTGGGTAACCTTAAACCAGTGAAAAAAACAATACTTTCATGCAAAGTAATGATTTTTTTTCATCTCTAACTTCACCATTAGCTCAAAGAATCATTCAACAGTAGACGACCCACATTTTTTTTTTTTTTTAAAGGAAGGCTGGAACCAAATACTTACTCAGCAAGATCACCAAGTTGACGCAAGATCCCAACAAGTCCAGTAATTGCAACACCATTGAGAATTGCTTTGGGGTCTTCACGATCGACATTTCTATACACATCGGTTTGGCTCATACCGTATACATTCCTAGAAAGTGGCATCTTTTTCCTCTACAAATCAAAGTACAAAACCTTCACACATTGAGATAAACAGAGCTGGGAACGAATTTGGAGAAAAGAATCAAAAGGGGTCTGTCTGGTGAGGAAGAATTAGAGAAATGGTGGTTTTGATGAAAACAAGAAAAAGGTTAATGATTGTTTACTGGTTTCGGGTGAGTGAGATTGATGATGAGGCAGCTTTAACTGCTCAAAACAGAGAGGGAAATTTTGGAGGCAGAGACAGAGACTGTGAGAGAGAGAGACATTGACATTGCCAATATCACAAGCCATTCCTTTACAATTTCATTTAACAGTGAAGTTTACACAGAAGAACGAAAAGACATAAATACCCTTGGGGTTTGTGTGTTATTACGTGATGGGATTTTGTATAAAAGAAGAATTTTATTGGTTCGCACGATTTATATACAAACATGAATTGCCATTTGGCTTAGGAGCATTAAATTTTCCAAATTTTAAATTTGATTACAGAATAAAATTTATAAAAAGTGTTTTCGGAAAGAGAAAAAAAAAACTATTATAGGCTTATTTTGCTATATAGAAAGTGAGAGAATGAGAATGTCAAACAAATGTTGGGTCAAGATTTGTAGTTATTTGTGTAGGAATTTGTTCTGTTGTCAATTAATAAAAATACTAGTTGAGTTGGTTACATGTTGAATACAAAAGATCCAATGAGTGACATACAGATATACAAATAGTACGCTTTAGTATGATATAATAAATGTACAATTTTTTTTTTTTTTAGTTTGTGGAAATCCTCATTTATAATTCTTGGAACTATACAGATTTAGTTAGCATATCCGATGCATAGTGGTTTCTTTCAAGATTAGTATACAAGAATTTAGAATTATATCACATTTTATCTAAAAAAGAAACAAGAATTGTATATCTATCAAAGACGAACTAGTGTTTTGTATTTTTTTTTTAATTTTATTCCATGCGTAATGAGTTTCAAAATATAAAGAAAAGCATTTATGAAAATCTAAGACCATGTACAATAGTTTCTTCTTTCAACATCCTCTACCTGAACTTTTAACACTTCCACCTCAACTTTTAACACTCTACGTTATTTTCTCTTTCTTCTACCTAATCACTTAACACCCAAATCAATTTTAACATCTCCAGTAGTTTTGTTTAATAAAATTCAACAATTTACCCTACTATTTTCAAATTATATTTTTATTTTTACTTAATTTGATAACAACACATTTATAATAATAATTAAAATTAATAAAAGTTACATTATTATTTTTTAAATTGAAATTTTATTTTTTTAGCTAATTTTTAATATAACAAAATTATAAAATATGAAATAAACAAGAGTTTATTAGAGAAGAATTTGAAAAATATACTAGAAATGATGATTTTTTTTGTATCGGAATAAAATGAACCAAGTCTCTATTTATAAAATATAAAAAATGTTGAATTTTGATATAAAAATTATTTACTACATAATAATTGATTTTGAAATGATAAGATAAAAAAAATCTCTAAAATCTTACTCTTCAATAAGAATACAACACATCTCTCTTGCTCTCCAAACATTTTTTCTTTTTGGACAAAAAAAAGAACAAATAAACAAAAACAAATTTTAGTACGTCGCATATGTGATCGTAGGCCCCAAAAAATCAGATTCAACAAGAATGAATCCACGTAAATTTTTTTTTTCTTCAACACCCTCGTTGGAGAAATTAAGAAGTTGAATAACTTTTTCAACAACCCCATTGCACATAGTCTAAGTATTTTGATTTTATTAAAAATTAAATTTAAAAGGATAAAAGTAACAAATAAGGTGTCAACTTGAATTCGAACTCATATTATGGGGTGACAATAGGACACGTTAACCACTTGATCGGATGTATCTTTCAGGCATACAAAGGTTTTCCTAATATTTAACTATATCCGTTCTTGCTGACAGAGCAATATTCAATTAAATTTGTGAGACGAAAATCTTAGCTGGTGTATTAATCTAAAAGTCCAAATAGTTTATGTATTTTAAAAGTAATGGAAAATACTTGGTATACTTTTTGGTATTTTATTTTTATTTTTGAGGATTTTTTTGACAGTTTGGAATTATATTAAATTTTAATATATTATTATTATTATTATTATTATTATTTAAATATTAACATATTTTTAATACAAAAAAATCTTAAGATGTTTACAGTTCAATAATAATATATTACAAAATATCACTCTATATAAAAACATTACACTCCTATTTAATCATTAATATTCATTTTTAATTCTATTTACTAGTAACTATATTAGAAAGAAAATAGTAATATATTCAATTATATCTCTATACATATATGTTACACTAAATAACTAAAATTTTATTTTCACCAGTAATAGTTAAACAACGACAATAATATGATTTGGGAGAGATAAATATCCATTAAAACACACAATATATATATACAAAAATAAATAATTATTAGAAAAAACAAAAAGTTGACGATATGATAATTTTTGAAATACAAATGATAAATCACGCAACAAAGAACTTAAATATCTCTTTTGATGTTGATATTTGCAGAGATGATAATGTGTATATGATGCCAACAACAAATATTATGGTTTAAGAAATGAGAAATTCCAGTACAAAAAATCTATACTCATCAAAAACAAAGGAAATATGAGGTCTAATATACGAAAAAACTAAACAACTATAATAAGTTACCATATATGAAGTCTAATTTTATAAAATTTCTCATTTTGGCATTTAAATTATATTGGAAAACTTATATAAAATGAGAAAGAGTAATTTTGGTTAAGGCATATGTGGAAAATATAATTGAGGACATCATTTTGCTTTAAATATTTTGTTAAAGACAAAACTACATTGTGATGTCATACAGAAATTAAATATTTGTTCTTCGGAACTGAACCGCATACGACTGTCTTTTCTCCATCTTGATATTGTTTTCTATCAGTTTCTTCACCGTTAAACTACTTGAATTTTGGATTTTGAAAAAAAACTTTGAGAGAATGAGAAATTTTGGATTTTGGACTAATCTATACTATTAGTTTTCTTCATCGTTAAACTACCAGAATTTTTGATTTTGGACTCGTCTATATTATTAAGCTCTACCATACGAAGTTATAAAACTAAATGTCTCTACTTACACAACTTGTTTTCTTGTCCATATATACAAAGATATGATTTGTTTTTTTTTTGTTTTTTTAGGATGGCTAAGTGACTATTGTTGATATATATATACTAGATTAAGATCCGCACGATGTGCAAATTTTAAAATTGTCTAACAAAAATTAAATTTAAAAGAACATAGAAATATTTTTTTATAATTAAAATAAAATTTCCGGAAATAAATATAAAAATATTTTTAGTTAGAGAGAAATTTTTATTTTAATACACTAATTTATATTTTATATTTTTAAATTATTATTACAATTATTACAATAATCTAAAGCTAAATAATCAGCCACCAAAACTTTTTTCAAACATTTAATCATTATAAATATTATTAATGTCAAATTTCAAAAATGTTTCACAACTTATTCACAAAATGTTATACATGCAATCAACCATCAATGTGTCATCTTATTAGCATCCACATATAATTTTACTTTATGTTTTACCACCAATAATTTATTTTTACACCTAAAAATATTTTATTATTAAAATATGCTCTTATCACCATCTATATAACTTTTCTGTGAACAAATTAAATCAAATTTTTTTTTTTTACTTTTACTTAGTTTTTTTTCACCACTAAAATTTGTTTGTGACAGTTTGTTTGTTAAAGTACTTTGTTCGTGATAGTACTATTATATCTACTTAATTTGTTTAAAGTTTTTTTTGGTTAAAAAGGTCAAGTTATATATTTTTTTTGATAAAATAATATTTAGAAGTATTTTCTAATTTTCCTTGATCTTACTTCGTTTGCTTTGCTGTGTTTTTTAAATAAAAAAAAAATATTTCTTCAGCTTGAGAAATTGCAAAATGACTTTTTTTTAAAACAAGATACAAGTTAATAATCACAGTATAATAAAAGAGTTGTTATTATAAAATAATAATCACAGAACAAAAGCGTCTTCCGTTTCCATATATGATATATCAGGCATGGTGGAAAAATTCCAAGAGTAGGTCTGTATCATCAAAAAAAAAATAAGAAACAAGAAAAATTGGTTACCAAGCCAAAACTGAAAAGCATATCTTTGTTCTGTAAGCTTTTTTTCTTAATTTAGTTTTGAGAGTTTCTGTGTGGTGTGGGTGATCTTCAACTATGATGTCTCGGCTTTTCTTCGGACTCTCCAAACTCTCACCAGTGAACGATGCCCTCGTAAGCTCTCCCTCTCTTGCTTTTTGTTCTGTTATGGTTGGATTTTAGTTCAATATGAGTTCTGTCTCTAAATAGGTGACACATTAAAGGAAACAGCTTTGACATACTTAGTTAATGAGTTCTGTCTCTAAATAGGTGACATTAAATGATTAAAGGAAACAGCTTTGACATGCTTTAGTTAGGGCAAAAGGGCTTGATTAAATTGATACTTGAAATTGGTTTAGGAATTTTGGATCTGATATCTTTTTGTGCTACTCTCACTTTGTTGAGTTTGTTCAGAGACACAAGAGTGGGAGGAGCTTTCGTTTGTTTTCATCCTCTTCAAGCACTCCGTACATGATGCTCGGCACTACGCTTAAGAAAGATTTGCCCGACGGTAGCGAAATCAGAGATGTACACTTTTTTGATCCGGCCAAGGAAGAGCTTCTTACAGTTCCGGACAAAACCTTTCCCGAAGAGCTCGTTAAATCAAGACAGATTGGGAGTTCTCATGGTTGGGGACTTTTCTCTCACGACCACGACCGTTCGTTATGTATGAGCGACCTTTACCAACCCTTGGCTTCCAAATCCAGCCCCAAGATGATTCCTCTGCCTTCATTTCTTGCTTTGCCCACTAACCAGACCGACATTGTCTGGAACGTGGCGATGTCGTCTTCTTCTCCTTCTGATGAGGGCTGTGTGGTTGGTACCAAGTTCTTGGGTAGACAACTCAGTCTTTTCAGACCACATTGTGACTGGCGGCGTTGGACTAACATCGAGGTTAACCCTGTTGAAAGCTTTGTGAACTTGGAGACCTCAAATCTCATGTTTTCCAAGAGGGACCAAAGATTCTACTTGCCTGCTCATGGAGGCAACGAGCTGTACTCTTGGGATCTTCACTTGGAGAAGAACAAAAGCCCTCAGATGCATCAGTTGCTGATCCGGGACCTTCCACAGTTGGCCGAGTCTGACTGGGGACTGTTGGATGTGTGTTGCAGGACACAACATCTGGTGGAGTCAGCCTCAAGTGGCGATCGTTTTCTTATCAAATGGTACATTATGTACCTACACACTCTAATACTAAAAGTAAAGGATGACTAGTTCAATAGCTGGCTGGCTGATGTTGTTTGTGTGTTGTGCAGGTACGCACAGGGTTACTTCTCGTCGGCTCATGGCAAGATTGAGTACTCGACCATGCGGTTCATGGTGTTTAGAGAGGTGGAGACGACACAAGGAAGATACATGTGTTACACAGAAGACATTGGAGAAATTTGCATCTTCCTTTCAGAGAGCGAGACTTTCTGCGTCGACGCCAGCTCTTGCCCCGGTCTCCAGCCTAACTCCATCTATTATATAGGTAAGGGATTTGGTACTTACAACATCGCTGACAACACATCCCATCGTTTTGAAGCTCCTAAGGGTGTACCTACTTCTCTCAAACCTTACTGGCTTCCTCCATCTCTGTAGTTCTCTGCTTAGTTCTCTCAAAAAACTTGTATCGTAAGATTTTTGACTGATTCATGATTCCGTTTTGAATTCTATGGTTTTAAACGATGTATTCCACTGAGAGTCATAAGCCATCTACATCAGAGTATTATCACAATTTCGAGATTTTAACAAGATAAATGTAACACAAGGCAGAAATATAAGAAGCGGTCTTTGTGATTGCTAATGTTTCAGTCACACCACTGATATCACAATTTTAATTATCTACACATGATCGTGTACATGACTAGAAGCAGTTCTTTCAATAACATCAAGAATAAACATCTACAACAGAAATAACAACACTTGCAACTCCAACAAGACATATATATGCAATAGAATGCAGAACTGGTGAATCTTGCAACTTTTATTTTTGCCATTACAATCAGTCAATCACACCCATTGATAACAACTTTCTCTAATCGTCATAACACTAATGTTCAATCTACATCAAAATGTCTGTAAGACTAAGAATAACAAGTAAGAAGAAACAAATGCAGTATGCTAGTCTTGGAGAATTTAAGTTTAAATGGGGAGTCTAAGCAAATGAGACAGCCATCATCAATGGGATTAACAGATTGCAGCAACACCATTTCACCCACCATTGGCTTCTAACATGGATAAACAGACATGATCTGCCTTTGGATCTTGGCACTGATAATTCACAATCAGGATTTGCCACTGAAAGGATGAGAGGCGCAGTGGCAGGTTTCCTTAATCAAAACAGTGATGGAAATTTGTGGGAACGTTGACATAGACAGTCTTTTTGATCAATACATGGCGAAGAATGTTGATTCAAAAAGAGTTTACACTGTGTGGAGTCAGTCACAGAAGATACATATTGAAGTTTCAGAGCTTTGCAATTTGGTGGGAATTTAGAAAAGCTTTCTTTTCTCTGTGGCACCGATGGCGATGCAAGGACAGCCACAATTGTGTCTTTGGAAAAGTTACACGTTGTTGCAGGTTTAGAAGAGTTTATGCACATAAGTTGCAGGTTGTTGCATCAAGATCTTCTTATCCGGTGAAGCTGCTGGCAGAGGCGACACCATTTCACAATCTACAACTTCTGATATCTTAAATTTTGGACGGTACGTCTATTTCACAAATAAAGAACTAAACACATATACACAAATGCAGTCTTCAATCCAGACAAAATGTATCTTTCAATCAGAGGGTTTGGTGTTTGAGTCAAAGGAGATGAAGAAAAACCAATTCATCAAGTCTGCAATATATGAAGCAGATTAATAAGTCTCTTTTTAGGTGGCGGGTAAAAGTTCTGCAGTCTATTGCATTTGTCCTGTTAAAAGTTGCAAGTGTGTTGATATTCTGATGTTGATGTTATCAGTGGTGTGATTGAAATACGGCGATCAAAAGACGATCAGACATGTGTTGCATTTATCTTAATCAAATCGAAGAACCAAAGAGGCAAAAAAAAAAAAAAAAAAAAAAAAAAAAACTCAAATTGTCATCTGCCATATAAGACTAGACAATTCTAGTTATGATTTGTGATTGAGACTCGGAATTTTCTGCACAAGGAGACATGACTGAACAGGAGCTGTGTGAATCATTAAGTATTCCCTCATCCGTAGTCCATAACTATCAGGGTTGGGGAATCTGGTACTCGGGTCGGGTACGGTTCTTTTTGGGTAGAGGGTTATTCAGTGGACAAGGTCATATGAATATCAATCAAGCTCAAGTGAATCCCTCAGGCTCATGGTTTCTAACTTTCTAAGGTTAGTTAATTGTATTCAACATTCAACAATAAGCATGAATCCGAAATGAGCTTGACGAGTCTCTCTTCAACGGCAAAGCTTCTGGTCCTCTCCAAGTCTTTCCCTTCAGCAAACTAGCAAAGCCTTTGTTTCTTCCCCAGTCTTTCCCTTTCTCATTGATACAAACCACGTTATCAAAATACTTGAATCCTCGTGACGTGGCATTGTACAATCATATCACTATGACTCTTTTGATCGAGTTATTCACTTTCCTACCAAGTTTCCATATTCGAAGATTCAAAGGCGTAGGAAAGTACCTTGGGATACAAGACAAATAACCAATCTTCAAATCACTCACACAAGAAAGAACTTATAGAGTAGACGAAAGATTGATTATACACTAACTGGACTCCAGGGATATAGACGTCAGTAAGAGAAGCAGCACAACACTTTTGGAGCTTCTTTTGTGATCTAAACACTTCAATTCCTTCCGCATAACTGCTTCCAAACGCCGCGGTGGCTATAATATCAGCCGTCAATCTCTTATACTCTCTGTTCATCATCATCACTTGCTCGGATTCGCCAACGTTCCTCTGTTTTTTCCACTCCTCCCGAACATCCTAAAAGTGCAGTCCACCATCAGTTGGTTCATGATCTGATCGATAAAATGAAGAAATTACAAAAGTTTAGCAAAAAAAGTGCTATCGTTTTATGTCTTCTAATCGACATGAGAAGGACCAATTTAAAGAAAAGAACCAAAAAAAACCTTGATTTTTGTCCATAGAGAATGCAGGGTTTAAGATTCGTCTATGACGAACCCAAACAAGATCATTTACGAAGATGAGTCCATTACCAGCAAGTTTACGGATCTCAGGTTTTGTCTTTAATTTAGCAAAGAAACCAAACTTGTTCGATAAGATCTGTTTTGCTAGCTCATGATCTGAGATGCATAACCTTGGGTGTGTTCCTTACCAGTAGAGAACCGTCTCCCCTAATAAGATACCATTTGGTAACTTGTGAGTTACTCACCTTTGTCTAGTATAGTGATTAACAAAAACTAAAGAAAGCACGATGTGAGAGAGAGAGAGAGAATGTCACCGTATGGACAATATCCATTGATCAAGATGAGGTAAAACGCGAGGGACAATATCGTTGGAGTTTGAATCAAGAACCGAAAGCTTAGCTTCTTTCTTCATTTTCCTAACCTAGAGGAGGTTCCCATGCAAAATCCTGTATTTTGGACCTGAGATTTCTTGCTTCTTGAATCTTCTTGATAGCATCAATGGCCGCCAAAAAAGGATCAAACAATTCCATCTATCTTCGGAACTACAAGGAGTACAAGAGCTAGTGCTAAGAGATTCATCGTGCTCAGGAGCGCCATTGAAAGAACAATCAATTTTGTTTTTTTTTTTTTGGTTTTGAGTGTTTAAGCTTGCTTTGTGGTTTTGAAGTGAAGGTTTCAGTTTTATTATGCGTCGTTGGAGTGTGAGTCCCCGTGACTTGTGTTCTGATAAGCACAAATACTTCTATTTATTCCCGTTTTGAAGAAATAATGAATAAAATTGTAACCGATCAAAGAAAGAAACAATGAAAAGGAATATTGTATATATGTAATATGTTAGCTTTAGCATCTAAAAAGTAAACATTTTTAAGCATTTCTTAAATTTATGAATGATCATTTTTGAGTTATACAGATTAACAAACTAAAGTAGTTCTAGATTTCATTTGAGAATTAAGAGATGATATTATGGGTAATACGTAGGAGTTAGCGTCACACTTGTTTTAAAAAAAAAACATTAATGGAATTTGTTTTACATGTGAAGTAAAGTTATAGAATGTCACTTACGCGCATCGGATTCTAAAAACGCCAATCGTTAGTGGATGTTAGGAGTTATAGAGTTCCTTTGGCTGTGCTTAATGGCCATGGATGTGCCGTGAAGAAGGTAAAAAAGGATTTAGTTTCAAAATTCAATGAATACAAGAAACTTATTAATGAAATACTGTACGTACAGTATTCAATTAAGATAGGCTGTCTAATGATCGAACCTCACGCGCATGCTTTTAAAATTAATGATCGAATAGATTTTGACGGATGGCAATCATTTGAAGTACAAATTTAGTTGAGAGTTACATGCATGCTAATTAAGCATTCGGTAATTGCAGACAAAAACCTATTTAAGCTCTGGGAAATCCATAAAAGGGTAGACATGCTTATCTGCAACACTTGTGGAAAATTTCCTTGTTTGTTTTGTGGATGAGAAATCATTTATTCCTCCGTGACATTTCTTTTGATCATCATTCTCTATAAAAACCAACCTACATTGTAATAACCGTACCCTTGCACCAACGTATGAACTGGTACGTGCACGGTCCCTAACACAAAATCTCGGCAAATAGAAGAATAGTAAATGGGGGGGGGGGGGGGGGGGGGGGGGACCTTAATGAAAGTGAGATATTTAAATTTAATTAACAAAAACGTCTTTTAGTTGGAAATCTTATTATATAAACTTTAGTTTTCAAAGTTAGTAATTCATTCATATAATCGCGACGTGTCAATTATATCGATAATATTTTGATATGTGTGAAAATAAATTTTATTTAATAATTATAAGAAAATTAAAAAATTATAAAGATAAAAGGATTACAATTAATATATTTGAGAGTATATAAAACCAAAATTAAATATATTATATCATTAATTCTAATATGAAAGTTATCTAATAAATTACTAATTTTAACAGGAAAATATGTGCAATTAATAAGGAAAATATATGCAATTTAATTACAATTATTATTTATTATAATCATATAGTAAAAAAATAATATTTTTGAGAGTATATAAAACTAAAAGTAATATATTATATCACTGATTCTAATAGAAAAGTTATCTATTAAATTACTAATTTCAATAGGAAAATATGTGCAATTAATAAGGAAAATATATGCAGTTTAATTACAATTATTATTTATTATAATCATATAGTAAAAAGAAATTTATACAGAAAAGTGATTAAAGTATAAAAAGGTTTAATGTGTTAAATTTAGTGATTAACATAATATAGAAATAAAAAATTAATGTAATTTTCTTAAGTTTTCCAATCGTTGAATGATTTGATAGCTTATTTAATATTATGTTATTATATAAACATTGGTTTTCAAAGTTAGTAACTAATGTGATCGCGATACGTGTCATATGTTATACAAAAACTTTATTTTAACATATTTGTAAATTATATGAAATTAGAAATTTAAACAATTTAATAAATATAAAACGATAGTTCATATAAAAAAGATAGTTCATATATGTATATAAAAAATAATACTAATTCTAGTTTTAAATTACTAATTCTATAAGAAAATTATACAATTAGTTACTATAATAACATAATTAAATAAATTATACTGTCAATTATTAATTCTAAAAGAAAAAGGATTGTATATATTCACCTTTACATAAACAAATATTTTTTTCATGATAACGTGTTTGAATTTTAATTAATTTATGATAATGTTAGTATATTTTTATTTAAATTAGTTGGACAAGTTGTAAAACTATTACGTATGAGATTGCAAAATATGAAACAAATCTATTTAAGATATTGTTACTTTTTAAAAAATGAGATAAAATTAGTTTTTTTCAGTTTTTTTCGAAAATTATGTTTTATTAATTTTTAGTTTTTTTAAAAATATTAAGTAAGATATAAATTTGATATAATTCACAATTTTCTTGATATGAAAATTATAAATGTTACTCATTGGGATTGAGTGCATAAAATTAAATCTAATTTATTATCATGTAAAATACAAAAAAATTGTATTGTAAAATGGAGTGTGTGAACTCTAAATCCGGTTAAAAAATCAAATAAAATAAAATTAATATTTTTAATGCAACTTAAAATTTCACATATTCTAGTGAAAAATAAGAGTGGAAATTTGCAATCATCTCAAATCTTTTATACATATATACTTTATTTTTTTTAGCTTTTTCTGTTCATACGTTAATTTTCCATAAGCATAACACAAGTTACATGTATCCCCTATATATTAAAAGAGAAACATTATGGAGAAAAAGCTGATGTGTCGTCCTCAAAGAGTTTCATATCCAATTTATTGTTCACCCTTAGTATTCCATAAAATTACATAAAACTGCCACTGTATTTTTTTTTGTCAACTGCCACTGCTATTCAATTTATTAATATACACAATATTTTGCTCCTATAAATTCTAAAATTGGTAAATATTATTCAAAAATTGATAAATATTATCTCCTACATATTTTTAAAACTAAATTAATTTCACTATGTATTGTAATAAAATAATATAATTATATTATGAGATGTAAAAATATGAGATGTAAAAATATATATATTTAAAATCATATCTTTAGAAATATAAATAATGTTACATTTCTAATAATTTTATAAAGCTCTAATGGTGAAAAAATCAAAGATCATTTGAAACTGGCTCAATGTTTATTCTTTTGCTAAAAACAATAACTATATTTGCCAAAAAAAACATAAGATCACCAATTAAAATAACATGAATATATACTTTAATTTGGATAACTATGTAGTTAAACATTATATATAAATATGTAATTATAGTGTTTTTACAGAAATCTTCAAATTTAAAAAATCCAGTCCAATAAAAATGAAAAATAAGTAATAATATTATACCAATAGCTAAGATATATATGTATCTAATGATCAATTAAAAATTATAAAATCCAGTGATATAATACTATAACGAAGACCAATTATATAAGAGATCTAATGACCAATCATAGTCTTCCCCCTCAGGAAACAATTTTGTAATTTTATTTCTCCATCGATTTACGAATACATATATTACTTAAAAAAACTAATAATATCCAAATTAATAGAATTCTCCTTAATAAAATACCTTATGATATCTCATATATAAAATACTCACGCTTTATATCTCATTTTATTATTTTCTCTTCTCTTACTATATTATTTACATTAAATTGTCATTAGTATAACTAAAAATGTTTCATTCAATAATTGAAGGAAATCTATACTATTAATTTGGGAATACACTTAAGGGTTAAAAAAAATCATATCAAATATCCATGTTGCCAAACTGACCCAATTTACATATTAAGAAGAAAAAAAAAGATTAAACAACAGATTTATTATATTTTAGAAAATCGTTCAAATTAGTTCCATAGTAATTAGGTTATGAGAATTTTGTTTGGGTATATTCATATATGACAAAATACGGGACGAGAATTTTGGGAACATGAATTCAAGCAGAACATATGCGGATATACTATTTACTCATATGAATTACGAGGAATGAGATTTTTTCAGATCAAACAAAATTTAAACATTGCAATCAGATATATTAGACGGGTTTGATCGTTTGACAATTATATTTTTTTTAAAAATTATGCAAAAATAACTCCGCAAGTATGTGCGGGTCTGAAACTAGTTTTAGCTTATATGATCCAAAAATTACTAAAATCGGCTAGGAATAGATATAATCTTACATTCTTACTAATGTACAAGGGAAATAGTTAGATACAAAAAACAATGAATAATTTCAAAATTCAATAAATACATGAGTTATTTTAAAACTATACGTCAGCGTACAAAAGTTATATTATGCACTACAGCACTAATTCATTTACTTTCTATTGAAAGGTGTAGTACGTTTAACAATAAGAGTACACATCTAAAAGACTAAAACAATTAAAGAAAAAGACCCTTAAAGAAATTGATGCCCAAGTAAAAAACTTATTTTCTCTTCAATATTTTCATTGAAATGCACAACTGAACTGACGATATCTTTAAAATAAAAATGATGGTGAAAAAAAAAATGCTACGTATTTTTACTATCAAGTAATCCTCAAAAACGATGCCGTTTTCTCAGTCTTCAGTTATGATCTCCGATATGCTTTCTAAGTGCGGTCTCCACACGCCGACGCGTCCCTTCCTCCGATCTTTTTGCGTCGCCACTTTCTCCGATAATATCTCCGTCAAGTACCGATCAGAGATCAACAAATCCTTCTCGGAACTTTTATCTTTATTCTCGTCATTACATTTCTCACTACCGCGGTGATGCTGTGACGACCGCTTCTTGACGGCGTTGTTTGCGTTACTTTTATTATCCCGGCGGATCTTTCCTCCGGCGCATTTATCAGATTTAGCTGCAGGCATGAGGAAATAAATCTTGCCACGTTGGAGCTCAGCTTCCGGAGGGACGACGACGATCTTTGTGGCTGAGATGACGTCACGCTCGTCGTTGTCGGACGGTGGAGGAGATGGTTTCTTGAGTACGTGCTTCGGGTGAGCTTTCATGACTTCGCTGGCCGTGATCGTCCCACTGATCTCCTCAACGTGTCCGTTTGAGTGAACGATCCTGATCACGTCAAGAGCTCCGCACGGTAGAATGCAAGCGATGCAACACCTTATTGTCTCCTTCATTATCTATGTTGTGTGTTTTTTTTTAGTGAAGAAGAATAAATAACTTAAAGATTTTGGTTCTTGTTTATAAAAGTTATATGAGAAGATTGAGATGAAACTGAGAGAGAGAGACGTAAGGTAGTGATCTTGAAGAGAGAAGCTTCAAGAAGAACACTAAATTTAAATTGTAATATCTTTTTTTTTTTTGAGAAATTTAGACCATGTGTGTTTATTATTTATTTATAGTCTTTTGGTGCGTTTTTATATTTAGATTTTGATGTCGTCTTGTAAACTTTTACTATAGTATAATGTATATTTTGTGTGAGTGCGTATTATAAATAGTATTATGGTTTCTGTTAGTTGCTCTTTTCCTGCTCTTTTTCAGCGGCTGAGTTTTGGGAATATATGTTGGATTTTTATTTGATTTTGGTATTGCTCGATTTTGAAATATTCATTGAGCTATCAGTTTACCTAAAGCTTATATGTGGAAGATTTTAAAAAATTTCATAATATCTGCCTTGTTCATTTTTTATATGAATACATACATTGCACCACTAACAGTATAGGGAACTTCAAATTGTGATCCGTATAAAATAATCATTATGAGATAACTAAGTGGGGTTGTCCTTTTGATTGTGAGAGGAGCCTTACGACATATATGTCTTTAAAGTCTAAAACTACACCAAAAATAAAATGTAAAAGCTTGGTATATATTCCTTGGAAAAAAACATTCCTTGAACACAAACCATACGAAAATGTAAGAATCGTTTGAATAATACCTTAATATAAACAAACAAATGGAGTAAGGGGAAAAAAAAAAGCCAAATAACATATATATAAATGCATACAAATATAAATCTAACTTTTATAAAATAAATAAAAATTTGGTAGGGGAGAGGGAACAAAAGAGGGGTTGAGATAGATGGAATGAATAATTGCACCCAACGATGTGTAATGTAAATGTACTTTACCTTTTGGATCCATCGTCTATTAGCATTTGAGGGGACCCCTCTTCTTCGCTATAAAGCTTTCAATTATTTTTCTTCTTCTTCTCTTCTTCTTTATTTCTTTCATTATCTTATAATTAATTTCAGTTTTTAATTAATGTATAATGCACAATGTTGTTCATCTAGCTAGGCTGGGTGCTTATGGGTAGACACATGTTGTAGCATCATTGGGTCTTCTATTATATCATCACCACACATTACACATCATTTTCCCACAATTCACCAAGTTAAGCCTAGATTAAAAACATTAGCAAGACTGAAAATATTTTTGATAATATACAAAATTTTTTAGTAATTTAAAAGAAACTTATTAATGAAAAAACCTTGTTACAAATATTATATTGTAATTTTTGTAATAATCAATCGAGAACCAATATATTCAATCAACATTTTCATAAACTAGAAAGAAAAAACTAATTAACTAGTACGGTTCCAAACCCACATAACAACTATTAGAACCAACTTATCATCCTAGCAATTTTGTGTGTGTTTTTCCTATTGTCTTTTTCGGTGTTAACTTTTTGTTATTCGTTTTGTTGTCGTTAAGTGTCATCAAAAGTCAATCCAATAAGAAAAGATCGAGCTTTGGATGACATTTAGTTTGGATCCTTTTCACTGAATCATGATATACACGCATCTTGTTGGGATTTCAGATCCTACTGTCTTTAGTCTTTTCTCGTATTCATTACTTTTCTAAAATATATCACAAAAAAAAAAAAAATCAATATAGTTACTTGTCGTCGGATCGTCTTTCTTCTCTCATTAATTTACAAGACTACAAACCTTAACAAAATAATGGATTATTTTCAGAAAACTTAAAATGAGAGAATATAGACACGTACTACACTATGCATATTGTGTATAATTGTATATGATCTATATAATTAATAAAGTAGAAAGAAAAGAGGATAATAATAAGAGAAGTGTGTTTTCAATATATCCGCATCCGGAACAAGATCATGTGGGTTTGCTTTCCTTTTGAAAGTGATTGACTTCATGGACCCCTCTCTCTCACTCTCTTCTTTCTTTCTTTTACATTTTGGTGTTTGGTGAACACTTCTTTTCACTTCCTTTTGAGCTGATAGAATGTTTACAGATGGATCTTACAAAAATTTAGATAACTTGATGGATAAGGACATATGTTACTTACTTAAAACTTGTTCGCCATCTTGTAATACGGTCGCGTTATTCAGAAAGAAAAATACTTTTGATACAAAAGTCTGATGACCTTAAAGACAATATATAATACAAAGGTCAGAACTCTTCATTCTACACATGTATCATTAGATAAAATCCAATCAATGTTGAACCATGTGCAAGTGTGCAACCCCTCTCAACTGATTCTTGCATCCATTGTACCTTTTTTTTCTTCACCTTCCATAGTGAAGCGACATTCTCGGCATTTGATCTAGCTAGATAAAATCAGCTGTTCTTGATAGAATCGGACTCGATAAAATTCTTTCATTCAATTCACCCCATTGAGAAGGTTTTGATTAATTAACGAGATAATCTCTACTCTTGAACCAAATCCTAAACGAAAATACATATAGAAACAAGTAACGTTGATGATGAGGATTGAACCCAAACGGACCAATGGTATGCATAATGCATTATATACAAAATGTTATCTTCTAGTCAGCTAAGATGTTCATGACTCTCAGGAGACACTCAAAATCAGTTCAAATTACACAGGAGCTCAAAGAAACATGTTAAACTTGTTGCCTTAAGAGATAGTAGATACAAGTTGAATCCTAATGCAGATGCAAAGTTACATATTCAAAACCCAAAGCATACGTCATCACCATGTAAGGAAGACAGTTACAGACAGTAATAACCCCAATTGTCTTACTCACACATTGTAAAGACAACAACACACGGTAATAAAGCAGCAATGACTTAGAAGTTTCACAATATCTATAAACCATGTGCTATGCTTGTTGAACTTAAGTAGAAGAGACTCAAGATTTGTATAGTAACTACACATTTCTTCACTTGCAATAACACATTGGTTTTGTAACAACATGCTAACAATTACATTGCTCTGATCAATATCACCATATCGTAAGCAAAAGAAGTGATTAGATCAGCTCATACTGTAACAACAAGCTAATGTATACACTACAGAGAAGCTTGTTCATATGCGAAGTTCCAATACATTGCATTTTTAAGCAAGATCCCAACTTTATTCCGACTACATCCGTTGAACAAAACCAAACCAATTCCACAACAAATAAAGAGGAATTTTTTTTTTTTTTTGCAATCACAGACTTACTTATGATCATCAACTAGCTCTAGGATCCATCCCTTGCTGCCAAACATAAACAAGCTCATCCCAACCTGTGCTCGCCATCAAACCTTCAACAAGAACACTCATATCGATCCCAACAGCAAACTCTGTATGATGATCATACCTACCAACCAAAGCATCTTCCACCATGTAATCCCAAAGACAAACAGTCATATCATATGAGCAAGACGCTATCAGATTCCTCCTGTGGGGCGAGAATTTCACCTTCTTCACGGCATATCCATGGCCACTAAGCACAGCCAAAGGAACTCTATAACTCCTAACATCCCAAACCTTAATCGTCTTATCCACTGAAGACGTAGCTAAAATACAATCATCATACTTGTTCCAATCACAGGACAACAACTCAAAATCATGAGCAGGGATGATCATAGTTGAACCAGGCTCTCTAACATCCCAAATCCTTAAAGTACAATCTCCTGAAGCAGAAGCAAACACATCACCATGTTTAGGGTTCCAAGTCGCTTGGTAAACGCAGTACGCATGTTCCTTGAATGTTCTAATACTCGCGGGACGATCCATAGCCCAAAGCTTCACCGTATCGTCCCACGACGAAGTGAGAAACGAGTCACGCCGCGTCGGATTGTAATCCACGGAGTGAACCTCACGCGCGTGCTCTTGGAATGATCGGATCGGATTAGACGGAGGAGGAAGAGCCGTGTCGTAAATCTTCACTGAGCCGTCACCAATCGCGGCGACGAGTACAGAGTCATGAGATTCCGACCAGCACACGTCGTATACGGCGTCTGCTGTATCGTAAGCGACGGATTCGGTTACTCCGGGAGCTCCAGGAGCGAGCTCGAGCACATGGATACGTCCGTTTCCGAGGATCCCGAAGTTCTGAGCTGTAGCGACGGCGAGGCGTGACTCGTAGAATGGACTGAATTTCACAGAGTAGCCGTTGAACGGAGCTTTGAACATCGGCATAGCTTCTTCTTCTTCTCCGGCGAGTTTGAGTCTCTCTCTTCTCGATGATTCAATTCAACGATCTGATCGGATAACGCCGATACGGCTCATCGCAGAATTAATGTTCACTCACACTCTGAATAAAATATTAATGTTCACTCACACTCTGAATAGGGCCTTTTGGGCCGGATCCTAGCCCATTTGTTTAGGCTGTGTCGAAACGGTGTCGGTTTTGGGATATCGAGTTAGGGTTTTTTGGGGGTTTGGTTCTTCTTACAGAGAGAAGCTTCATCGTCGTCTCTTTCTCTTTCAATTTCATCGTTTCTGAGACACAGCGAGAGAGAGAGAGAAATCTAATTTCGTGAAGAGGAATTTTTGATTTTCGAGTAAGTTATCAATGGAAGAGATCACGGAAGGAGTGAACAACATGAACTTGGCCGTTGATACCCAGAAGAAGAATCGGATTCAGGTTTCCAACACTAAGAAACCTTTGTTCTTCTACGTCAATCTCGCCAAGGTAAACCGATAAAACTTTTGAAATCGACTGTTGATTGATTCGTATTTAGGTTGAAATCTGTAGATTCGAGCTGTGTTTGTTAATGTTGTCTCTGTTTGAATGGGTTTATTTTGCTGGTGCTCTGTGTTGTTAGGGTTTATGAAATTTGTTTTGCTTCTGGAGATTGACTAAAACATGTGTATGGTATTGACTTTGTTTTGGTGTTTTTGTATTTGAACAGAGGTACATGCAGCAGTACACTGATGTTGAATTGTCTGCACTAGGAATGGGTAATGTTCTCTTTATGAGCTTACTGTATTTAATGTATGGTTTTTAAGCTAATCTCTCTAATTAATTGAGATATATGTAAACTGAGTAGTGTTGAGTTCATTCAATTCAAAGCTTTTCCTGAAAAGCTATTTCCTTATATTGTCATTGAGAGATGAGATAGAATCTTTTATCTTGTTCTCAGCTTTCTTTATTGGAAGAGGTTTGTGTTTGGTTTCACTCATAAAACATTGATTTGTGTGCATTGTGCAGCCATTGCTACTGTGGTTACGGTTGCTGAGATATTGAAGAACAATGGCTTTGCTGTTGAAAAGAGTAAGATCTTCTTAAAATCTTGAATGAGCTTAATGTTAACATAAGAGGTTTGAAAGATTCAGTGACTAAGTTTTGCTAATTTGGAAATTGCTTCTTCTTACAGAGATCATGACCTCCACTGTGGATATCAAGGATGATTCAAGGGGTCGTCCTGTGCAGAAAGCTAAGGTAATATCATTTCAACTTCACAAATTATTCGAGAAATTACTTAGGCTGTGTGGGATTTAAAGCTTCATTCTGTGGGTTTTTTTTTGTTTGTTCTGTGGAATTGAGATTGGCTATATTGTTAGCTAAATCTGTGGCTTTATATGACTTTGTAGATCGAGATCACACTTGGAAAGTCTGAGAACTTTGATGAACTAATGGCTGAAGCAGAGAAGGAGGCTGCAGAAGCTCAAGAGCAGAACTAAATTGTTTTTTTTAAAGCTTTTTTTGGTTCAACGATCTTATAATCTTCGTTTTCCCATCTCTCTGCTTAATTAAGAAGACACTTTTATTTGTTTTTTATTTCGTTAATTTTTGGTTCACTTCTTAAAATGTTATCTTGGATTTTGTTCTCTGTACCTGTGAACATTTATTTTAATTTGAGTATCGTAGGAAGTAAAAAAAAAAGATGGCTTCGTTCGGTAACATATTCGAAACCTTGATCAAAAGGGCCAAGTCCATGGAAAATGTTAGTGATACATTTCCAAACAATGGATACGGCTTTATACACGACAAGTTAGAAATCTATTGGGATGACAGAACAAATGCAAACCACACGATCAAAAATATCTGGATCTTTATGTGACATCACTGGTTGTGTGGCTATGATTTGTTATTTTACTTGCTAAAGTAATCAGTCTGGTTCAAATTCTAAGCACCAATAGAACTATAACAATATATTCAAGTTTCAATAAGACTTGACCAAATAAAAGTTATCAACTTTGTTGTGATGGTCACTCAAACTTGCTCAACATATTTGGATCCTTATGTGATACTAGGTTAACACCCACGCTACGCCGCGGGAAAATTTTCTTAAATTGTAGTTTGAATTTCAATTCATACCAAAAAACATATACTTAAGAAACTAATCTATATAGTTTAAAGTCATGTTCCATCACACATGCTTTACATTTTAAAAAGCAAGAGGATTAGCAATCAAACTCTTCTCTTTTTCATGCCTTCATTGCGATCATGGGATGGAAGTCCAAGCCAAAACAATCTTACAAAAAAGTACAGAATCATTAAATCAGTTCTCATAGTGATATGTTAAGGTAAACCTAAATATTCGATAAAATACTTATCCTAATTATTTATTTAATTTCTTGTTTTGTTCAACTATTAATTTAATTTCATAATTTGTATATACTGTAAGTCATATTATTAAATGTTTACTTGTGTAAAGACATAATAGCTTAATAATATTAATTTTATCTCAAATATAACTCACTAACTTCTTTTTTAATAAATATATGTCACTCTTTAAGAAAACATCTACTATAGTATTTTTGAAGTTCATTTTGATAAAAAAATACTCATAATTATTATATTTACAAAGTATGCCTATAACCATATCCAAACAACTTCACAATTAATTTTCTCTACTATCCATATAACCAAACACAGTAAAAAGATTTTAAATTTCCATATAATGATTCACAATTAATAATGTAGATATTTAGAAGATTTTGTCAAGATTCAAATTTAAGATTTTTATATCATTTTATTCAAAAATTAAAACTGCCAACACTTTAAAAATGATTTTTTCCAATAATATCTCTTAAAATTATTTCAAAGAATTTAAACTTCCAAAAAGTTTCAAACTATTATAAATATTTAAACTTAAAAATAGATATTATAAATTATACTTTATAATAATTTTAAAACTTAGACTTTATAACTCCATTTACTCAATGGTTATTGATTAATACGAGTTACCATAAAAGCTGCATTTTGAGATGTGTAATTGCCGGCACACCGTCCACCGTGATCCACATCTCTGGATTGTTAGGACCCGAGAGAGATGTCTCAATCACGACCTCATTCTCCCGCCGCAACTCCCCACCGCCAAACGCCGTGCGCGTGTAGAAAACACGTTTCCTCGTGAACGTATTCTAGCTTAGAGACCAATTCGATGGTGATTGACAGATTACTTTGTCAATAATTTCTCTCACAATATTTGAACCTGAATCTAATTCCATCTCAGATTACTTATCCACTACCCCTTACTTCGTCAATTGTGATCCCTAATAAGCAACATTGAAGCCACATCTAATACTTGAGACTACTTTGAGACCATTCAACCACTACAAGAAAACAATCAATTTGTGATGGATTCTTCCATCGCACATCCCTCGCAAATCGTGAATCGCAAGGGATTTGCGAGATACTACAATCTCTCGCAAATCGCGTCTCGCAAATATCAAACATCGCAAATGCCTCGCAAATTTTGCGAGGAAAATTTTTTCTCGCAAACGCCTCTCAATTTGCGAGGATCACATTCCTAGCACATCACTAGCAGTTTGCGAGAAACCTCTTGACTCACAAATCTGAAGCAATTTTCGAGAAACTGAATCCATCGCAAATATGTTGCAAGCTGGATTAAATTGTATTAAAATTAAATTTGAATTTGGATTAGAATTGAAATTGAATTGAAACTGAATTGAAAATTTAATTTGAATTGGCAATTGGGAATAGAATTAAAATTCCTATAAAATCCAAACTGAAATAGAATTTAAATTGTCTTAACAAAAAAATTTAAACTGAAATGAAATTTAAATTGTCTTAAAAAAATATTTACATTACAAAACACAAGGTTTTAAAAAGTTTGAGAGAGAGAGTTGGTAGTGTTGCCCTCTGCACCGGGGTTTCCTGTTTCATCGATGTTGGTAGTGTTGCCCTCTCCTCCGGCTTCTGGGTTGGTCCTTGTCGTGTTTCCAAACTTAGAAGCAAATTCCGGATCCTTTTCAGCAAGATACTCGAAGTATGCATCATAGCTATGCATCCTCTCTGAACTTTGTTGGATTTGAGTCGCCGGAGTTTGAATACAGTCCTCAGCGGCAGCTAGCTTCTGAGCCAATATTACCGGATCATTAGCCGGAGACATAGGCAGTGGACCGCTACTGGTAGAGGATGCTTCAAACTGCAAAGAACCAACGCCATAAATCCTGTTTTTCTTCTTTGGAGCAACCTACCAACAAAACAACAACACAACAATGAAACTTCAAAGAAAGACAAAGACAACACTCAAACAAAAACAAAGACATTCAAAAGTATATAAAACAGACAACTTACTAATGTGTAAATTTTGTTTTTGACATGAATGGGCACCCCACCAGAAGCAGTGCTCTCTCCATTATCCCCTGTGTAATGCTCAGATTCTAACTCTTGAATCTTGGACGACACCTCGTTGAACAGAGACTCAGACTTTCCATCCGTAAAAGACCCATCAGGCTTTCGATGAGTCTCTTCTAGGATGCGTACAAAATCAGGAGTTAACTCACCAGTTAGCTCACACTGAAACAGAAAAACAGACAGATGATTAGTGTATTGATTGTCCATAAGGTCAATGCTAGTTCAAAAAGAAGAAGGCCTAAACACTTTCATGTTTTCGAGCTCGAGCTTTAAAAGAGGTTTGGCCTGAGCGATGCTTATATATGCCGGTGCCATCACGATCATGATATCGAGCATTACGACTGTTGGTACTCTTGACTTCTGATTTGGGATCAAGCCAATATTTAACAAGACCACCCCATACTTGAGGATCAATCCACCATGGCTTTGCCTCATCACCTTTCAGTTTCCACTTTAACTTCCACCTGGAGACTTGATCACACATCCTGTCCTTAAGCTTGTCTTCAAACTCCTTCCTAACTCTATCGTTTATGGAACGGTCCCAATTATATATTTGCTTCCAAAAAACAAAAAAGTAAATTAGTATATGCTTAAACTTGACATACAAAACATATTGTAAAGTAGCAAAATATATTTGACTTACCGCAAAAGATTCATACCAACGATCTACCACTTTAGTCGGCGTTTGTGTCCAATTGGCATGAGGCTCTTTGAAATCTCTTTCAAAGATGCTTCGTACAGTAGCGGCAACAGAGGAATCTTGGTCAAACCTCCAAACAAAATACAAAATAAAAGGAGTGAATGATTCGGATTCAACATGAAGACTGATTCGGATTCAACATGCAACTATCATTAAGTGTAACTATCATTCAACATGCAGATATCAGATTTCAACATGAAATTAAAAACTTTAAAGCATTGCTTACCAGACAGTTCCTGGAGGTCGACGTGGGTCAAGCTTCGTTAAACCTCCACGCCCAGGACTATTGAGCAACTCTTCCAGTGTAAGATTGTTGAGACGTGTAGAAGCTCCTGTAGACGACGAACGAGCAGGTGGAGTCACCTCCTGATGATCCCCAGAGCCAAGATTCACATTAGAGGATGAAGGAGAAGGAGTATGATAAGACGGTGTCTGAGGTAGTGGTTGTGAGGTTGAACGGCGAGAATTAGAACCAGTGGGAGTCCGTATACGGTTAGAACCGGTGGGAGCAGGTACACCTTGATCAGACAGGAACCTTGTGTAATCGTTTCCATTAACATCTATAAGAAAATCAAAATCAATTTAATCAGATCTAAGAGAAATTAGATGAAATTAGGGTTAATAGATGAAATTAGGGTTAATAGATGAAATTAGGGTTAACAGATGAAATTAGGGTTAATTGAAGAAATTAGGGTTAATTGAAGAGGTTAGGGTTAATTGAAGAAATTAGGGTTAATTGAAGAGATTAGGGTTTGACGAGGAGGATAGAAAAAAAGACGAAGAGATATTAGGGTTAATACCTTGACGGAGAAGACGAAGGTTCGACGGAGAAGACAAAGGGTTTGCCGGAGAAGACCCTAGTAAATATAAATATTTTGTGCCCTCGTAAATCCCTAGTAAATATTGCGACGGAATAACTATGAACCGACAAACTGACCAATTAAAATTCACCAAATTTGCGAGGGATTAGCGTGGAAACCACGCACATCCCTCGCAAAAAAGTCGCAACAACCGACAAACTGACCAATTAAAATACACCAACTTTGCGAGGGATTAGCGTGGGAACCTCGCACATCCCTCGCAACCAAGTCGCAACAACCGACAAACTGACCAATTAAAATACACCAACTTTGCGAGGGATCTGCAAGGCCAAGTAAGAAATCCGTCGCAACTCCCTCGCACTTTTATAATCAAATTCATTTTATATACCAAGATCATCCTCATTAAAATGTACTCAATCAAAAGCTAAAGAAAGTTTTCCTATGCTTTGGCAATTATTGATCCAATATTATTAGTTTGCTAAGTTCATATTTTCCTACAAAATATGAAAATAGTTTGCTATGAGTAGACAATTAATGGAAACTATTAGGTGTATATACAAATAGTTTGTTATGTGTAGATAAAATTAAAGTAGGTTCATACTATTAGTTTGCTAAGTTCATGTTATTAGTTTGCTAAGTTCAGCTTTTCCTATGCTTTGGAAATTAACCTCCAAAGTTTCTTGTCTTGTCTCTTGATGCAATATTGGTTAGTAATGATCTTCTTTAATTTGCATGTAAAATATCAAATTGCGAGGGAACCGTGAGGACTTAGCGAGGGATTAGCTAGGGTGAATCGCACATCCCTTGCAAATTGCGAGTGATCTGCGAGGCTCTTGTGGGGAATCTTCGCTTATCAACCGCACATCCCTCACAAGTGTATATATTCTTCTGTATCAACTTTATTTTCTTAATGATACAATCTCTATTAATTTCATGTTTTTCCTATGTTTTGGAAAGTTCATTGTTCATATAGTTGGTGATTACTGGACTATGGACTCTACATTGCAATTGTTGATCAAAACACTTTAACACTTGGTCTTATATGTTCATAATGGAAGTAAATCACATCTTGATTTACATATATATATCTTATGTGTTTTCTTTACACATGTTGATTCATCTCGAAAAAAATTTGTCTCTTGATGTTTACTGGGAACTTTACTTCAGAATTCAACCTAAGCTCAAACCTTAAGCTCAAACCCTAAACCCTAAACCTTAAACCCTAAACCCATAATGACCTCACAAATCCCTCGCTTCTTCCTCGCAAATTTGCTATGGATTATATTACTCGCTAATTCGTCGCAAGACTGCGATAGATTTGCGAGGGACAGCTTTTTTCTCGCAAATTAATCGCACATCCCTCGCAAAATTGCGAGGGATTGTCGAGGGACCTTTTGCGAGGGACAACTTTTTTCTCGCAAATTAATCGCACATCCCTCGCAAATTTGCTATGGATTATATTACTCGCTAATTCGTCGCAAGACTGCGATAGATTTGCGAGGGTCCTCGTCTTCGTAGCAAATGACCCGCAAATTCATCGCAAATTTGCGAGGGCATTTGTCCGTCGCAGATTTCCATCGCAAAGAGCGTGTTTTCTTGTAGTGAAGTCCTAATAACCCAAAAAGAACAAAGGTTTCCCCACAATCAAAATTAGGGGTTTCCGCCAATTCCATACATGAGATTCACGATACAAAAAGTGCAAAACAAATTTTAAAACTCCTTAATCTCAATTTCACACAAATGAAATAGTCGCAGAGAATCGAATAGTAGAAGTAAGGGACGCGTATATCAACCAACGACCAACGAATATGCTTTATCCACATAAGGAAAAAAAAGCTGACTTGTATTATTGTTTTAATTTGATAGATTGTTGATTTTTTCTGAGGTGTCAACACCAGGTTGAATATTAAAGCTGATGTGTTAGACAATAAGAGCAACGCATCCAACTTTTATTGTATTGATCACGGTTGTGGCTATATAATTTGTTATTATTGTTTGCTAACTGAAAACTTTGGTTTAAACTTCAAATTCTTAGCACCTACAAACTAAATATATTATAGTTCAATAGGATTAACCAATTAAAAGTTGTTAATTCAAAAAACAAAAATAAGTTTCAAAAAGTTTTTAATCTCCTAAATTTCCATATGTTAATTGAAGTATGGGATGGGATTCCATTGCATGATGATAATAACTTTCGACTTTTACTTTGTTTAATTATTATGTCTGAAGAATTAGTCAAGGGTAACAAATTTTTGAGTGATTGGATTGTGATAGAGGGAGAGAAGACTATATAAACAAATGAATTGCAAATCACTCTTAATTTCATTTTTTGTCAATTATTATCATATACAATCCAATTATCCAAAAATCCATTTTTCTAAATAAACAAAATCACTCTCCATGTCCTCTACCGTCTCAAATCTCAATCAATTTTACCAAATACCTAAGCGAAATTTCATCTACTTAATTTTATCTTGTCTAGTGTAATCTAACTAATTTTCTTTGTTTTCTAAGAATTAGTAATAGAACTTTAAAAAAAAAAAATCAGCAGTTGGCAAAAAAAAAGAGTGGCATTTGGCACTTAGCATGCAATAATACGTTAATGAGGGGGCAACGCCGCAACGGTGTTCGAAAGCGGCCTGCTGACTAAGAGTGTTAGTTAGCCAATCGTTTTATCCCTTTACTAAACACACAAACACACACAAACAAAATTACCATAATCTCTCTTTTGTGTTTGTGTGATGGAAAAATTTCACTGATTTGATTATTATGGTATTGTGTATATGAATTAAATATTTTATAAATATCAGAAAAAAAAAAATCATACAAACTTTGCATCATGTAAGCATACTATAGCATATGTCATCACTTGTATAACAATATCCAAAACTCTCCGAAGTTATGATGACAAGTGTACACACTTTTATCAGAAAAAACAAAAAAAAAAACTCTAATGTATGTATTTCTTAACTGATTCAATTCAACCGATCTATTATATAACTAAATGATTGAAAATAATTTGAGTTGTTGTTGGTTACGCCAAAAATTCTTTGCTTCCATCATTCTCTCTAATGTGTCGGTACACACCTTAAATAATTCCCCGAAAATGCAAAAGTAACAAGTGAAAAGGCCTCATAATTACTAAGGATTATATAAGGTCGGTCTCGGTCACAAGAAATGACTGAATCTGGTTTGATTTGGTTCGCTTTCGGTTAAATCTGGTTAAATACCGCCACCTCTATTAATGTGCATAGAGGCAAAACAAGATCTTTGACCAATAGTGAACGAGAAAGTGAAGTAAATACAAGTAAAGGCAGGAAGAAGAAGAGTCCAAATGCACCAATCACCTCGTGACTAAACTTCACCTTTTCCCTTTTTCTTCTCCAGTCTCCATCTTCCTCTCTCCGTCATCTTCACGGCACATACTCACCAAAAGGAAGAAAAGCTTACCTTCTCTCTCTGTTACGTTTACTCAAGTCTTCCTCAGTCTCCTTTCAAGTTTTAACTCTCAAGCCTATTTATTCCTCTCCTTTATCTCAAGTGTCTCCTAGACTCCTCCTACGGTTCTCTTCCAAGGTAGTTTACTTTCTTCCATTCTTGCTTCTTCCGATCTGTGCTTTTCTTCCCAGTAACGTTATTGTCAAATTTTCCAGCTTTTAAGGCTTTTTTTTTTTTTTTCTTTTGGAAAATTTTGATTTGTTGAATGGATTTATCCATAAACAAGTTTAGTTAGTTGATTATCGACTATAACTTTCCTAATCATTAATTTATCCATTTGATTGATCTAAACTCTGCTAATTAATTACATCGATTATGAGATCATCACAATCTTCTAGTTGTGTCTAGTACTCAATTGTGCATATCCTTACAATGATTGATGTCACGGGTCTGTTTTTGATATTATTCCTGGCTAGATTTCAAATTTATTTAGCGGTGTTGCGTTTGCGTTAGCATTATTATATTAAAAATTTGAAGTTTCTAGTAGTCAAAATTCTTTATTGTTTGTTACCACCAACTTCATATTACGTGGTTTTTGTATGGATAAAATTCAAGATTACTGAACACTGTTATGTTTGTTTTTTTGTGTGTCAGATCTGTTCTAGAGAACTTGGTATATCAATGAGTTTCGTTGGTCTGTGAGCCATATCCTAAGAACGAAAACTGAACACTGCTCTTTGCTTACTAATGGCGGAGAGGAAACTGAACTACAACGTACCTCTTCTTTCAACAAGACGGATGCAGAACACATCAGCTGTCTCTGTGCGTAGAAACAAGAGTAATAACTTCACTGATTATGACTCTACTAAGACAAGTGAATGTCATCCAGTTCTTGTCCCAGAGATGATGGGTTTGGATCAGGTTACTGAACCTGCCTCTGTTCCTTTCACTTGGGAGCAAGCTCCTGGGAGATTAAAGGGTAACGATTTCAGAACACAAGTCTGTGACTTGACGCAAGAAGAATAACAAGTCTATAAACCATGTCGTCCACCGGGTAAAGCCATTGATGGAAACATGACAAGATTGCAGAGTTCAAAAGGTAAACAAGTTGAAGAATCAGAGGATGATGAAGATGATGTGTTTTCTGATGCTCGTGATACACTCTCTCCAAAGGACTCGTTTTCTTTTAACAACAGCATTAGTGGTGTGAGTGGATATGGTGTTGTTGAGACCAAGAAACCACTAAAAAGTTGTGAGGACACTCAATCTTGGGAGTTTATGTTGAACCGGTTTTTACCAGCTGCCAAAGCCATGACTGTGGAGCAGCCTCACTATGCTTCTAATCGCAAACCATCGAGTTTTATGCCTGAACCAACGATACAGATGCGAGAGTTAGTACCTGGGGAGAAGCAGCAAACTCCTAATAGGTATGATGAGTCTATAGTCCCATCTTATTATCACCACCAAGACATAGATGATGAAGCAAGTGAGAACAATGATGATGATGATGATGATGGAGGTTCTGAGTATGCCTACCTTTCAAAGAGAGGTTGTGGGATGTTGCCACAATTGTGTTTTAAAGACTCTCTAACCATGCTGAATACTGTGCCTGGTTTTAAAGCCAAACACAACTCTCTTATGACATCTCCAAGCCATGATCAAGTGAAGTCAAGCAAGGTTTCTCAACTTAAATCTCGATTCCAATCTGTCAAAAAGGTTCCACTCCTGTCCTTTGAACTTTTATTAGTCCCCTTATAGATATTATATAGACACTCACTGACTATAAGCTGTTGTACATTTTTCCAGCTGGCTCTTGATTCAGTTTCTAAACACAAGCTGAGTGGTAAAGTTCAATCACCGGTTCATTCAAGCATTGGGAAGAAGTTTAACTCTGAATCAAACTTGCTTTCTCCTGCAAGTAGGTCTTCATCTCCTTACAGACACACTCGCTGTATGTCACCTTTTCGCAGTACAGGCAATAGTTCTCCTTTTCACCCTGTTGGTTTCCCTGAGACTCGTAAAGAAACTGAGAACCTGAGAGCTAACAGGTTGAGTAAGCATACTAGAAACATAAGCTTGTCTCAAGAGTTACTCTACCAAAAAAGCAATGGTTCGATAAGCTCACTCTTGGAGAAGACAGTATATGTAGACACCGAGAATGATCCCATGACTGAGGATCAGTATAACTCAAATGCCATGACCTCTCCAGAGGAAGCAGACATGGGAAAGAAACCAGAGGCTAATCATGACCTTGAAGCTTTTGAGAATATAAGTATTAGAAGTGGTGAAATGGTGAAGGGTGATGAGTTGGAAAAAATCAATAGTGGTTCAGATTGGTCACTTCTTGCACCACCATCCCCCAAAAAGCCTTCTGAATCTTGGCTTTGTCATAATCTGCCTTCAGTAGCCGCCTCTCAGATCCATTCACGTAGATATTCATTCAACCCCCAAAAGCAGGATCTTACAGAAAACTACAGAAACGTTACTAAGTGGGAAACTATTGTTAAGACTTCCTACATGCACAGAGATCATAGCCGATATTCCGAAGTAAGCATCTCTCATTTTCACATATAGAATATGCTTAAGCAAGAAGATACTAATTACTTCATTCTTTTGCAGGAACTGGTTGCTCATACATCTCATCAATCCAAAACTTGCGCTTGAAGCTTCTCAAGATCTGACCTCCCCCGGATCACCAGGTTAATACATGCATTTCAGCTTGATTAGCAGTAGTCCATAATCCATATAACCAATTCATTCACCGGTGTGATTGTTGTATGAACCTTATAAAATCTATACCCACAAATCTCTTGAGTGATTTACATGTGCAGCTTCAATATTTGTGAGTTTACCTAATAGATGAACCTTATGTTCACACACTGAGTTTTCACTTTATTAACTACTTTGTTTTTTTTTTTATTTTACATTGAGGTGTTTTAATTATTATCTGATGAAAAATGTCACAAAGAGTACTACAGAACTCTAACTAAGCAATTAGTAAAGCTTAGGATGAACATAACAGTTAAACTAAAGGGAAGGCTGAGATAGTATTCTCTTCTCATTAAGCTCATCTCTTGCTTTACATATATATACAATATTTTTGAGCAATCCACCAACAAACTGGCTCTATGACCAGCAAAAATCGTCTAAATTGCTTCTCTCATCTTCCTATCACTCACATTACATTAGCACTTATATATACACACACACTCACGAAGAGATTACGGAGATCACAAAATCAACGTCAATCTTGAAGATCATTGTAATCTCCCAGTTTACACCATCATCAACATAAACATAGAACAAAAATAACGAATAAATAATTAGTAGTAATCTCCCAGTTTTCAGCCTTCCTCGTTGTTACTATTCAATATCGGAGGGCAAATTCAATGTTTCGTCTACTACAATTTCTTGGTGGATTAGTTTCTCCAACTCCGGTCTGAGTTCCTTGTTGCAAAACTCTTCATACTCTTCTCTGTCTCCTCCTTTCTTCTTCACCTCCACCACCACTAGAGATGGAGTCAGCTCAAATATCTCAGCTCCAATCGTCAAAGGCCCTTTTGCTCCTTCTCTACAACCTTCTAGTCTCAAACTCCATTCTTTCTTCCTCACAGTGAAGCTCACGACTTTCGCAATCTCTTCTAACTTCGATATGATCTTTGAAACAGGAGCACCTGATATAAACCTCGTCCCTTCTCCTCCTTCTTCTTCCTCAAACAAGCCAGACAGATCAAACCCTGAAGAGAAGGATATAATGTCAAACGCGTTTAAGCTCGCTGGTCTTGGCATTGACCCTACCCCCATCCTTTTCATAACGAACTCCGCATCGCTCTCTGAAACAGTCGAAGACCGTCCAGATGATGATGCCTCTTCCTCCTCATCTTCATCTTCCCTACACAATTTATCATCTTCGATATAGAATTTGACATGTTTGAAACCTTTCTTGAACCATCTGTTCTTCATGATCTCCGGTATAGTAATCCGAGTATCCGGATTCGTATCAAGAAGCCGAGTCAATAACCGAACAAGATCCGACGAAAACCAACGAGGACACCGGAACTCGCCTTTGTAAATCTTCTTGTACATAACCATTATGTTCTTGTCGTAGAACGGAACGTGACCAGCCATTAACACGAACAAGATCACTCCACAAGACCAAACATCAGCTTTCGCTGCGTCGTACCCTTTACGAGTCAAAACCTCGGGTGCAATATAGGCTGGAGTCCCACAAAACGTGTGGCAGAGCCCGTCCTGTCGAAGCTGCTCTGCCACCGCGCTGAGACCAAAGTCAGAGACTTTAAGATTCCCTTTGTCGTCTAAAAGAAGATTCTCCGGTTTGAGGTCACGGTGGTAAACACCGCGCCCGTGGCAGAACGAAACAGAGGAGATCAGCTGCTGGAAATATCTACGAGCCGTTTCTTCCGGCAACCTACCTTTAGCCACCGCGTTGAATAACTCACCGCCTCGAACGTACTCCATAACGAAGTAAATCTTTGTCTTCGTCGCCATGACCTCGAATAGGTGAACGATGTAAGGGTGACGAACACGGCGGAGGATCGAGATTTCCCGTTTAATGTGAGCAACCAAACCGCTCTTCATGATCTTCTCCTTGTCGATGACTTTAATGGCGACTTTGTCTCCGGACTTTATGTTTTGAGCTAAATAAACCTTAGCGAAGCTTCCGTGACCAAGAAGCTTCCCTAGCTCGTACTTTCCCATGAGAATGTTGTTTCTTGGGCTCCTAGGACTCCTCGGACTCTGTGGGCTGACGTTACCATCTTTGTCTGTGTCCTTTATACCAATCCGGCCAAGAAGATCCGCCATGTATCGTAGAACATACGGCTGCGTTGGTGGTGGTGGTGGCGGCGGATCTGGGACGACGGTGGTGACCACCGGTGGTGGTTTAGCCAAGGCTTGATCCATCCGTGACCAAAGAAAGAAGTTTTTTTATTGGTTTGGGTTTTTTTGTATTTGGGGTTTTGGTTGGTTGGTTTGTTTGTTTGTTCCGTTTGAGTCTCCTTTGTGTTGGTTGGTTGGCCGAACGTGAAAACGACCAAAAATGAAACTGCACGACGAAAATATAAAATAGAATTTGGTTGTTTTGGCCGGTTGTTAATGTTTGGCCTACCTAATTTTGTCTTGTTTTATAACGGTTTTGGTTTGAATTAGTATATGCTTTCTACAATTTGATATGGTCTGAGTTTATCAGTAATCCGTCTTTATTTTTGCCAGCATATTTACACGTGTTTCTAATGAATTATTGTACTAGCTTAACTAGCACGCTATACACCAAAACAACAATTTTATTAAAAAAAAAAATTGCTATAATATTAAATTTAGTCAGCGAAAAAAAAAAGTTCAACTTAATCTTCAAAGAATAGTTACAGAATTATCGAACAACAGCCTTGAAAGATTAAGCTTACACAATAAATTAGTTGAACAACAGCCTTTGATATTATAAATAGAATCTTGAATTGAACAACAACCTTTGAAATATTTTTTTTACAAATCAAAACATCAATGTTGCAGTGACCAATGGTTTTTGTGATTTTGTCGCTATAATATTTATAGATTCTGTAATATCTGTAGTGCCAGATAACAGAAAGAACTTATCAATACTAAAAGGACTCTGATCGATCAGCAGATCATAGACTCATAGATCATTGCCATCTTACGACACGGTCACGCGTCACCTGACTTTAGACATTTAAAAATCCCTACCTTTTCTTGGCTTTTCGTTATCCCATCCTTTCGCACATCTAATAATAAATTTATATATCTTCCTTTCGCACATCTAATAATAAATTTATATATCTTTTGTATATGAACTTTTGTTTTGTGACAACCTACATAATAACCATATGAATTAGATCTTTAACGAATGGTAGTTGTGAGAACCAGGTGTTGCTGAGTTGGTGCTTACGTGAGTTCGTGGACTTCACATCGCCGACCAAAACCAAATTCCATTCCTTGCATAAGTTCCCGTTCTTTTAATAATATTATTTCCAAAGTTCTATACCAGATCTTCGTGGTCACGAATTGACGTTAACACTCAATATTATCCAGATCTTCGTAATCATGTTTTCTTTATACATTCTTAGCAAAAAAAGTGTTTTCTTTATAAACTCTTACAAAAAAAAGTTTGCTATATGTATGAATTTTCTTCAAATTCAGATCACTAGTAACAAAATATATATATTGCCACATAAGTTTAGTTTTAGTGAAAGAGTTAGTTAGAGAAATATGCACTTTTTGCAAAAAAATTAGAGAACTAGGCATTTTTTGTTCTCTATAAGAGAAGTAGATCACTTTTTCGATTTTAACCATCGTATTACTTGTTGATTAAATATATATGGATATTGATTTAGTGTTAAAATGACTTAGAAAAAGATGTTATATCTACAAAAGAAAATGTTTGTGATATTGACATGTGATTTCGACTAACAAACGAAGGATTACCGAGTAAAAATCAAACTACGTCTTGTTGATTAGCTTATTATATGAGGTTGCTATCATTTGAATATCTCAAAGTGGTTGTGTTTTCTCCGGAAAAGAAAAGGGACAATTGCATTTTTTGTACTTTTATTTGTATTTGAATGAAACCGTAGATTTTATATTCGATATTTGAGAAACATAACTATTAAAGGTGCTGAAATTACAGTTAACTCCCTTACGACTAAACAAAAAACAGAAGTCAAAATAACAGATGTAACCCGGAAAAAGTCTAGTTAGATTTATTTAAGGTCGATTCCAATTAACGTCAACTAGAAGACATAAAAATATGTCTACTCTTTAATTATAGTTTAAATTTTAATTAAAAAAAATTAAAAAATAATTTGATAATCCTATTGATCAAATAATAACCACATAGTCTTCCTGCAATAAAATAAAATAAATTTACATATAAACGAGTCAAATTAAGGAAGGAAAGATTGATTAGGTTAAAATTATTTGGTTTAGAGTTTGCTTAAGTAGACTTCATCGTAGACTATTGGTGATTGACTTTGTTATGCCATCAACTATTAATAAGTCATGGGCGTTCGGTAAGAATTGAGAGAACCGAACCGATTAAACCGAGATATTCGGTTTTCGGCAGCATCTGTGAGAGGATCAACAAACCGATCGGCGAAATTAATTTGGTAATTCGGTTTCCGGTTCGGTTCGGTTTGGCGGGACACATAACCGATCAGTTTTAATTAAGCGAGTTATATATACCTAATTTTCACTAACTCTATCCCTAATCATTTTCATTTCTTCCTCTTCCACCTTCTACCTCTCTCTCGCGATAAGCGATTTTGAAACCGAAAAAATCTATCTCTCATCGAATCATCATCATAATCATCTTTCTTTTTCTTTTCTTTGTCTTCTCCTATGTCTCTTTTTTTTATGCTTTGTTGTTTGCTTCTCGTTAATCAGTGTATTAATGTGTGGGTGGTTTATTATTTTGATAGATCTGAAGATTATAGCGGCGGCTAGATCAGAGCCAGATCTGGTGGAATTTGAACGACAATGTCGATGATGATATTGACGCCACCGACGGTATTACCGCAGCTGATGATAGAGCAAAACCGGGAAAGATCTGCTTCGCTTCAAGCCGCCGGCGCACAGCCGAACACTTTGGTCGGATAAAGAATCGATTTTTCTATCAAGCAACAATGACTAAAGTTTTTAGCTTTATTTGCAAACTGGTTCTGGATTTTATTAATGATGTTGCGGTAAAGGAAATGGTGTGATTGCAGATGAGGGAGGAGAAGAAGAAGAAGAATGATGAAGGAGAAGTGAAGGAAGGAGTAGCGCTTCAAAAGCTTTGTCGCCATGCGGGGTATATCTTTGGTCATTTCATTCAGATGTCTAGCTCCATCAAATCTCTCATTTGGCTCTCGACATCGGAGGTAACCCCAAAATTTGGCTCTTTTTTTTTGCTTTGTTTCGTTTCTAGATTTGTTCGTTTTTGGGTTCGTCTCGAATTAACCGGAATTGATTGGTGGGAGTTTTTTGGTAGGGACTCTGGTCAAGCTTGTGTATTTCTCTTCAAATGGAAGCGAAGAAGAGTCTCGTAATGGTTGCTCTGTTGTCAAAGGAGGGCTTTGTTTCGCTAAGTTTGAGACCAGAAAGATTGATGATTGTTTAGAGTTTATTCGATTCAATATTCTTCAACACTCTGGTAAAGTTTTGATTTTTTATGATCTTTAGCCTCTGATTCCTGGAATGGTGAGTTCCTGTGTTTATTTCACTGACAGAGGTAAATTTGTTCAGGTGTTCAGCATCAGAATGGTGCAGTCCATGATTATCTATCTGTTAAGGTAACAAAGCTGATGATCGTTATGTTGCAGTGGGGATTTCAGTTTGTTGTAGTTGATTTATGTATGTTCTTTACTAATTTGTATGCTATTTGATCATTCCAAAAGGCCACAGGTGGTGGGAAGTATCCATATCTACTTGTTAATATAGACTTTGCATTTGATTGCTCAAAGTGTCTGTTAAAGTTTTGATCACTTTGTTTCGTGCCTCCTATAGTTCAAGGCAATATTCTCATTCTTCGACGATGTCAAAGTGATCAAGTTTGACCCTATGATGATCAGGGAGGCTGTAATAGATAGAGAAGAGTATAAGTCGCTTGTTGTGGTTGACTGATAGTTTACTCAAACCCAAACGATTCGAAACATTAAGCAAAAACGAACAAAAAAATAATGTCAAATTACTTCATTATGCTAAATTCTTAATTGTTGAGCACAGCCCCGAGTAATCAGCGAAACAAACAAGCAAGTCTACTACGTTTATTGATCAAGTAATCAGCAAAACAAACAACCAATCAACACCTAAGTTGTTTTTATATTAAACAAATTTGCACTCAGATGACTCAGTTGTGATCCCTGCGAAAGCTTGCTTCATAACAGCTCTTATATATATGACCCTTTTTTTCTCTTCGCCACCAATCATTTGGGGAGAAAAATCCACTGAAAATTTGGTGAATCAAGGATGGTAGACCTTTTCTTATTTTTTTGATAAATCAATTACACATTTTATAAAAAAACATATATACAAATTAAATTATTCAAACTCTAAAAATGTATTCAAAGTCTAAAAATATAAAAAATTTCAATTAAAAACTTTTTCAATTATACAAACTTCACACAGAACTCCAACATGTTAACTTCCAAAATAAGTCTAAGTTAATGACCTAACTCCCTAAGAAAACCAAAAACTTGATTTCTCCATATGTATAATATATAATCATGTCAAAAACATATAGAAGCAAGTACATAACATATATCGAAGAAAATCTTAAAAATTATTCACCAATTTGCAATAAATTGGTTTTCAAATTATGACGACTTCATGTTGATGTCAACATTTTAGACATAAACTAGCCTCTATGAAGATACTTCCCTTGAAGTCTATTTTGTGTGGTCTATTTTTGCAATTATAATTTAATAAAGCAGACACCGTATGAAGTCTACTAGGATAGTTGAATTCTTTTGTTGTCTTCTTTTGTTAATTTTTTGGTCAGTTTTGCAATTAAAAACATATAACAGAGTAGACTTCTTAGAAAGTTTCAACAAATTAACTTCGATTATAGTCTACTCTGGTTATTTTTTCAATTGACCAACCCATTGACTTTACAGTAGATTTCTGTCTAACAAGTAAACTTCATCTATCCGTCAACAAGAAAATGTAAACTTCGTCGTGGTTAGTTTTGCAATTGACCAAGTTTGACTTTCGGCAAGTAGACTACGTACGAAGTCTCCAGGAATGATGACTTCGTTTGCAGTCTGTCGTGGTCATTTTTGGGGTTAACCAACATTTTAATTTTTTAATTAGTAGACTTCTTTTGCAGTCAACTAATTAATTTTATACCAATAATATTACGGTCAATGCTTTTATATTTTGGTCAACCCAAAAATAGCCACTATAGAAGTCTACTATTTTATTACCCTAAGAAGACTTCGTCCGGCAGTCATAACTAAAAAGTCAAGAATTTGGTCAATTGTAAAAATACACTTTAGTAGACTGCAAATGAAGTATCTCACGGAAAGATTATAATGCAGTCTAAACCATATTTTTTTGTTTTCAAATGAAATTAAGGAGATTGAAATTTCAGTCTACGGGCTCGAAACTCGATAAGTTTTCAATTGCAAAATTAACCACATAGTATTCTTTACATGATATTATGACGGTTAGACTAACAAATGAAGTCTAATTTCGCAAAAAAATCAAGGAAAATCACGAAATCTACCGGAAAATAACCTTATATGTGGTTGTTTCGCAATGTCAAGCACCGAGGACGTCTTCTTTAGTCACCACGAAAGAAATCCAGCACCAATTTAATCACTATCCAAGAATCATGACATATAACAAGATAAATGCACTTGCAAATTTTCTTGGATTAAAATGAAGAGAAGATGGAAGAAAATGAAGTTTTCATAGCACTGAGTGTTATTTAAGCTTACAAATTCAGGTTGTTGAAGCTTTAAGAGCTTCAAATTTGGTTGTTCATGGTTGTTGGAAAATAGATGGCGGTGGCACAACTGTAAATAAAAGAAGAAGATAAGGATATAGATGTAATAAACATTTTCGCAAGAAATTCAAATAAATCAGAAATAATGGCATTTTTGTGAATACAATGAATGACCAAGGATTTAATAGGGAGAAAATGGCAAATATTGGAGAGAGAAAAAGAGGGGTCTAACATTGCAATTGACTCAAGTTAGGGGTCCAATTTTGCAAGTGTCCCAAAAGAAAACACACTCGTTGAAGTATCATTTATATAACCATATCCATAAGCTTAAGGAAGAACACATAATCATCAGCCACTGCTAACTTTAACCAATCTTTACAAATTACAATTTATAAAGGGTTTGTTGGCAAAATAGTATATTTTCAAAACTTAATTGGAATTGTAGTACATTTACTATTTATAATTATAGAAATAGATGAGTTTTACTATTTGTGTAATAGAAGAGATATGAGATAGATAAAAAAGTGGGGTATAGTATAGTAGTGTAAAATTACAAAAGAATAGATGCATAAAAGACATTCGTACAACATATTTAGTGTACACATTTATTACACACATATAAATATTTTTATTTCATTCATATTGAATATATTATATATCAGTTGTACGGATAAAAACATTTATATTAACATATATATAAGTACACTAAATGAACTGAACGGATTAAACTTGTGTATTACTACACTTGATATTTGTACACATTATAATGTGTACACACACCTGTACACTTAATATAGTGTACGGATACAAAATTTATAAAAAATATTTAACATTATCAAATATCATTACACAAAATGCATATCAAAATATAAAGAAAAAACACATATTTTTTTGTATTCGTAAAAAATTAAAAAAAAAAATATATATTGAATAATATTTTAGTTATTAGATTCAAGGAGTAATTTAATAAATAAATATATATATATATATATATATATATATTTAATTTCAATGGCACATTTATAAATAAAATGATTAGTAGAGGATTAAGAAGTGATTCAAATAGTAGTAAATAGTGAAAGTGTGTATTTTGCCAATTTTAAATAGTGAATGTACTAATTGTTCAATTAAGTTTTAAAAATATACTAAAACTCCAATTATACCTTGAAACACGAAGAATAGTTTTCTAGGTGTGACAATATATATATATAGACTATAATTTAAAATTTTAATTCAACTTGTGGGTTTTCATAGAAGCGACGGAGCTTATTTAGGCCACACGACTGTTCATATTTTTGTTTACTAGTTTTTGATTTTTTTTTCGTCAAATAGTTATATATTAATTATGTAAATCATTACACATCAATTCTTCTAATTTTATAGGCGGATTAACAGTACCAGAATAGAAATCATCAACTAAATACAAATTTTTAGCTAGATAATCCCCAACACGATTACAAAAATGATTCACATAATTAAGGGAAATTAAATTATTTTTTTTTGCTCAAAGATGAATGTCTTGCTCCATATATTCGATCTCGGTCGATGAGATATTCCATTTATTACTTTAATTGACACCTCATATTATAGTACTGTATTATTGAATACAAACCCCAGCTCAAAACCTAGAGAAATTTACAAAAACTTACAATATATATATATATATATAGCAGTTTTGCATGAACACTAAACAAAATGTAAAGTATGTATTGATAAAAAAAAACATAGTTCTATATATTTTTTTATAACATAATGCAAAGTCTAAAAGGTAAGAACATTATATTGTAAACATAACAAACACAACATTGTTTTATCACCTAAGTTTTCTGATTTTGTCTTACGTTTGAAATTTTGAAGATTCAAAAATTAAAAACAATATCATATTAACCTCTTCTAAGGTCTTCAAAATCAGTAAAATTTGACATATGTTATTGTTAAATTTCACATAGTAAATTTTCATAGTAAATTTTCAAATGGCTTTATCAAAATATATAATAGTTTCAATTCATTACATCAAGATAAGTTTAGACTTTATATATATATACTAGTATCCAACCCGTACTACTATGTATGGGCAACAAAATTATTAAAGAAAAAAAAAACTTTTTAAAAGTAAATCATTTATTAATAAAATTACATATTATATATTTAAAGGGGATAAAAATAGAAAATAAAAGTTGTTAACAAAACTGAAATTGATTTGTATTACTTCATAACAAAAATGCTTTACCTATTTCACGTATGGATTACCATTCTCAGCTCATAATGATAAGTTAAACTCAATCGGAACAAAAGCAATGTTACTTTTATATTTTAAAACAAATCATGAAAATTACCTTATACTCTTTTTTGCTGTCATTAATATGATCAGATGTATAAGTAAGCATCACTTGTAAAATATGAGCAACACCAAACCCTCTAGAGCAATATTTTACTTTGGGTTTGAAATCAATAGTATTTGAATTAAATTGAACTTAAATTGAATGTAAAATTATGATATAGTGGATTTTATTAGTGTTTCAAAGTATAAATATTAATTAACATAAAGGTTAATTATTTAGAAACAAAATTGGGCGAAAATGAAATGATAATAATTAATGACATACAATACTTGGTTAGCACTACCATAATTACATTGGCTCCTTTTATGTGAGGAACATCATGAGAGACATAATTGAGGTAAACTTCTAAAGACTACATATGTAATACTCTGTTCATGAATGTTTTTCAGTTATACTTGAAAGAAAGTTATGTTGAGATGTTGTTAAGAGACAAGATGTGTTCTATCTTCGAACTTGATACGCTTTCGACCTAAATCGTGGAACTTGACACGAATTTTGCCAAACAAAAAAGAAAAAAAACAGAAAAACTATTTTAAAGTAAAAATAATTATAATATTGATTATTTATTTTAAATATTTGAAATATTGTAAATTTAAAGTAGAGTTAGTTGCCATTTTCAAATTATTATATGACATACCAAAACAAGAATTTTTTATTTAAATGATTCAGATGACGTTTTAATTAAAAAAAACGATGGATTTTAAAGTGATGTCATTTTATAGTTATTTCCAATCAATAAAACGACGTAGTTTTAAAATATATAACATCCCAACTGGGGGTTTCTGAATCGGTGGATCTTAAACTTCGGGTCGCAATTTGGAAGAACCCTACAGTTCTCTTCTTCCCCCACAAATTTATAATCCCTTCTTGCAATTGGATTCGAATTCCTCCGTTGATCCTAATATCGAATTGATCTTAAACAGATTCTAATGGGTCCGAAGAAGTCTGAAGGAATCGCTTTACTATCTGTTTACAGTGATGAGGATGACGAAGAGATGGAAGACGCCGAGGAAGAAGAAGAAGAAGAAGAGCAGATAAATCAGGAAGAGAGTGGAAAACGAATCGAAGAAGATCAGGTAGAAGAAGCGAATTATATGGATGAAGAGAGAGGAGGTAGAGGAGGAGGAGGAGAAGATTCTAGAACGCCGAGGTTGTTAGATGGTGGTGGAGCTTCTAGTGCTCATGCGACGCCTCGGTCACTTGATAACAACGATGAATCACCGAGAGCTGATTGGAGTAATCGAATTGCGGATGGTGAGAGAGCTGATGATGCTTTCGGGGAAAGTAGTGATGCCTTACTGGATCAGTTTCTTCCGCCTCCGCCGAGAGAGAAGTGCTCTGAGGAGCTGCAAGTAAGTTTCTAGATGATGATCATCATGTTTTTAACTTCTCATTATGGAAATTTATAGACATGAATGTAGGCAAGAACTTATTAGTGTGTTGTTTGGGGTCTCTTAGGTTGGATATAACATACCTCTAAGCTGCTTGTGATTCATTTAGAGCTCGTATTAGTGCTTTACTGTTTCTATCTTTTAAATTTAGGTTCATGTTTTTGGGTTTGGTTCTGGGTCAATTTGCAATCTATACTGAATCATTGCTTGTAGAGGTTTGTAGACATGAATGTAAGCAAGATATATACAACTCTTCAGTGTATCCTTTGAGGTCTCTTGGTACTTCTGGTTGGATACAAGTCAAATAACAGTCCTCTAAGCTGATTAGTTTGTGATTTAGTTACAGAGCTTGGTCTGATACATATTTTTCGGATGTGTTTGCAGAGGAAAATAGATAAGTTTCTGAGCTTGAAAAAGATGGGGAAAAGTTTCAATGCAGAAGTGCGGAATAGAAAGGAGTACAGGAATCCAGACTTCCTTTTACATGCCGTAAGTTACCAAGACATTGATCAGGCAGGTTCCTGTTTCAGTAAAGATGTATTCGACCCCAATGGATATGATCCAAGTGACTTCTGCGATGCATTAGGTGACTCCACTTTCTAGTAGCTTCTTCCTTTTTTGTTCTCTTTTATAGAAGATTAATAAGAGCAATCTGAATCTATTTCTTCTACTGTTCCTCTACTTCAAGACTCTTTGTCGCAGTAAGAAGCATCTTTAATATATTTGGCCATAATTTCGATACTCTGTTCAGTATTATGCAGTCATTGTAACTTAGTATTTCACCATGTAAGATATGGGTCGCTAGTTATTACCATATTCTGTGTTCTGCGTATTTTTAATGCTTTATAACGATCCTTATTTATGTGTTAATTACAGAAGTTGACATGAAGCATGAGAGGGAAAGGAAGGAGCAAGAAAGCAAGAAGAACCAAAAGCTTGACTTTGTTTCTGTTGGTTCTCAACCTGGTACGGTTTTTGCTGCTCAGAAGCCTAACATCCCCATTCCAGGTGTGTAAAAATGAGTAGGTGTCAGTTTGGTTCGTTATATATCTCAGCTACATCTCTGCAAGATTTGATGGATTTTTGGAATTTGAATTTTTGGTTCAGGTATTCCAGCTTTAGTTCCTAGTGGATTGCCTTCCATACCAACCGAAATCGCTGCTCGTGATGGTAGACCGAACAAGAAATCCAAATGGGATAAGGTTTGTTATCAGATCCAAATATCTAGAATGAGACTCTATGATGATTGCGGTCTACTTTGTTCTTTGCTTATTTTATTCATGTGTTTATGATTAAATCAGGTTGATGGGGACGTAAAGAATCCTCCTCTAGCAGCCGGGACTCAGGATTCCCTATCCTCAATCCGGCCTAATGTAGCTCTTGTATCTGCTACCAGTGCTGGTTCTGGATACTCAGCTTTTGCGTAAGTTGTTCTTTCTATAGTTTATTCATAAAATTATAGAATCTTTAGCCACTCCTCAGTAGATAAGTCGGAGATGATCATTTGATAGTTAATCGAAGTTATGTGTTTATATATCTGAATTATACAGGCAACAACGGAGACGAGAGGTGGAAGGACGGAGATCTTCCGAGGGGAAATTGGAGAGAAGAAGTTAAGACATAGCCAGGACGATTCTGTTATATGTTGTGATTCTTGTAGCGAGAAATTCTAAGGAGGTTCTAAGTCCAATGTTTAATAGCGAGTACAAACTTAGAATCAATGATATACGGTGCCTTCATTCTTTTTTGTACTAAAGGAAATTTTCAGACCAAACACTAGTTGTTTTAGTTTCAAAGGATCAAAATTTACACATACACTCAGGACATCTCGGCTGTCTATAAATGCTGCGTCCGTAAGGTCTAAAACGAAGCTTTTGACCTTCCTCTACCATTTTTCTCACACGATCTTCGAAGATCTTCCACTTAATTGTTTCACTGTCTGATAAGATTGCAGCAAGCCTCTTCTTGTTAGGCCTCAATGTTGGCGCCTGACCATTCCCGTAGTATGTTCTAAATCCAGACACTAGGGAAGATAGTTGACTCCCAGAATCAGTCATTGCAAAGACATCTGATGCTGCACAAGCTATGAAATCCAGGGCAGCTAGCTGCAAAACAGATCCCCGAAACATCGAAATGAAGTCTAGGCAAGAACAGACTTCAAGATTGTTTAAACTTTTACCTGAGAAGAGAAGTTCTTGAATGGTGCGAGTTCTTGAGGTGTAAGGAGAGTTTCTTTGGTCACGATATTCGGGTATAGTCTTGTTAAAGGAAGCATACGAGAAGAGCCTCCATATATCTGAGAACCAGCCAAGTATATATATGTTCCTCTCTTGAATCCAAGACCAGCAAGAACTAAAGTTGCTTCCTCTGGTGTTAATGGACACTTGCCCGTTTTTCTCAACTCTTCTGGAGAAACAGACCTACAAAAAAATAAGAAACAAGATTTAAAGAACACTGAAGAGGGAAAAGGAATAGTTGTTGCTTTTATATCTTTGAATTGTTTCTTACTTTGATTTCTTCAAACGTTCGAGGAGAAGAGGGAAATGCTCTTCTCGGTAAGCTTGAAGCTCTTTACGCTCGGTTTCACCTCCTCCAAAATCGCAAAGAGAGTAAGCAACCATGTCTTCCTCAAACCTTAAATGTAAAGCGAGATACTTCAATGGTTTTTCTTCTCCTTTAACAGTATTTTTCGCCATAGGTTCATTAAGCAATGCTTCTTCCAGTCTGCTATGTGATATCTTGAATCTTCTTATCCGTTTCACCAACAGAGATCCAGCTTCTTGAATCTTGGGCCCAAATTTCAGCGCGTGAAAGTTGCATTTACATCGTAATCTCTAAGAACCAAAGAAAGAAAACATATCACTTCTAAGAACCAAAGTGAGTGTACTCTAATTATATATACATCATCTTTTATATATATATGCACCTGAACATCGAAAGGCAATGGATCAAATCCGAGGCGATTCCCGTATCCAAAAAGATGAACCATTCCATACTTCTTTAACAAAGGAAGGACGTGCTCGATGTAATCGACTGGCTTTGCCTCTTTTACAAGCTCTGTATCAGTAACCTATGAAGAAAGAAACAAACATTATGATTTTGAAACTCCAATACATAAAACCGGAGAAAAGAAAAAAAGAGAGAATGCAAAAACATACCAAGCTAAGATTCTTGCTATCAGTAGATTTTAGATGTTGTGGAAGATCCTTTACTATATCCACATCATCTTTCAAAGACTCGATGAAACGGTCTTCGTGGTATATATCACCAAATTGGCTGCAATTAATATACGAAATATCAAGTAATCAACAAAAAAAAACTCTTTATATGAGTTTTGAAGTCTTTGATGAGTTTAAGATACCTAGGATCTTTCCATACATTGCTGTAAAGAAACCGAGGAAGAACTAGCGTCGCGTTGAGCAGAGCAGCAACTGCAACAGCGTTACAGATCTGCAAGAAAACTAACACAATCACTATATATACATACTTTCTTGATGAATCAAATAATCTAATTAATTATTAGTGTGGTACATATACTTACAGCTACACGCTGTTGATTAAGGCCACCATTTGCACTAACCATGATGTAACCATTGCTTAATTCTCTTGACCTCTCTAATGCCACAGCTGCTTTGTTATTGTCAGCACAAGGCTCCCACTGTGATGACTTTGAAAATCTTTCCTCTCGGAAATTTGGTGAATCGGGTTTGAATTCGTTCTTGTAACACAATTGGTAACAGAATTTATTATAATGATTCAAACACATAACAAATCTAATGTTTTACATTTTCACTAACCTTTGCAAGAGAATCTGAAGCTAAGTTTAGAAGACGGCTATACATTTGCACTGGTGAAGCATCTTGAGTTCCATCATTCTTCGTTTACAAACACGGAAAGGGAATAAAGCCGATAAGAAACAATAACGATGGACTTTATTGTAAAAAGAATTATAAAGAAGATGGATTATTTTCAAACCTTATGCAGAGTCACATTGCTCAACCTTGAAATGTTCTGCACCGCAGCGGCACTACTATCTGAATGAAAGATCGAAACCATGATTGAATCGATACAGAAAATGAAACCGGTGACTGAGATCATCATTAGTATAGACTTGAAGTTCCTACGAAGCCATGAATGTTGCTTCTTCCAAGAGTAACTAAACTTGTTGCTACTTCCACAGCTTTGATCATGTTTAGATCCTGGCGCCTTGGAAACTTCACTTCCATATACTCTTCTACCGAGTAAGAGATCAATTCCAGATAAAGAATCCAAACTTCTCCTCCCAAATTTCTCTTCTTTATCTATCGTTCCGGGTCGAGGACTTCTTGGTGAATCTTGTTTCCCCATTAATCTACTATCTCTTTCTCTCACCTCATAGACTATTAGGAAATGCAAAATTAATCAAGAACTCTCTCGATGTAAGGGAACCAATTAAAGAATTGATTGAGCCAAAATTCTCAATAATAAAATATGACAATTGGTGAAAAAAGTGTGGAGAAATCCAGACAGAACAAATTAATTCTAAGTGAAGCTAACATAGTTGTTGAGGAATCTCAGTTTTTTTTAATGGGAAGAGTAAAACGCAAGGCAAAAAAAAGAAAAGGTTGAATAGATAAGAGAAGAAGAGCCACGACATAAACCTTAAAGAATAAGATTGGGTATGGAGAGAGCTACTTGTCAACAAATTACACCAGAACAGAGCTTCTGTTCTTCTGCTTTCTCGTTCGTCGATCGTTGCCGATCTCCATTACCGAACCGATTGAATCTTCTATCCTTTATTTTTGCGTGTGTTTGAAACTGTGTTTAAGAAAAATACCTAGATCATAAATCTGTCAGGAATCTCAAGAAATTATTACTCCTGCATTTTTATATTATCTTTTTTAATTTTTGACCCTTGACGGTTTTTTTCTTTTAGCATTAGACCCTAAAGAATGACTTGTGACGCAAACTTGTTTTTTACTGTTGATTAGTTTTAAAAGGATATGATTATCAACAATCCGTTGTAGTCTAGCTGGTCAGGATACTCGGCTCTCACCCGAGAGACCCGGGTTCGAGCCCCGGCAACGGAGATCATTTTTTTGTTTTTTTTTATCCAAACTTCTCACTCGAACACTACTTTCCTCTTTTTTGTTGGTGGTCTCTTTCACAGGTCATATTTTCATTTTAGCTTAGATTGCGTATATTTTCATTTTAGCTTAGAAGTTAGGTACGTCATGTCTACTACAGAGTGTGGAAACTATTTTAACAGTAACTTTATGAGGGATTTTTTTTTGTGAGAATAAAATGAAATGGTGATGATGTTATAGACTATAGAGTCGTAATGCTACACTACTTTGTTCAGGCTCATTCATTTTAGATTTTTCCCATTCGATACACTTATGTTATAAGCTTTTACAATCACACACTAATCTCAAAATTTATACATACACAAGACTATAGTAATATAGATATCACCAGAGATTAATCTTAAAAAATATTAAGCAAGATTGGTTCTCATCTAATTTTAGAAGCTACAGAACGAGCCCACCATTTTATGCTCTCCTTTATGTTGTTCTCACCACATGACTTAGCCATTCTAAAATCTATAACCATTGAGTCTTCATCTGTTTTACCACACCATTAATCACTGTAAAAAAATCCCAAGTATCCGACAAATATGTAGAAACCATGTATAGAACACAAGTGCTTTAATAAGAATATCTCTCTTATTAATTTTAAGGAAAATACTCAAAACCTTAGAGGGGTTATTGGTTCTATGATTTTAATGAATTTAAAAATCTAAACAAAAATCATGTGTTATTCAATCATTGATTTAAAACTACTTATCAAAATTATGTGTTATTGGTTCTATGATTTACAAATACTTGTTAAAATCCCATGTTATTCATTTAATGATTTGTTTTTGGATTTCAAAATCCACAGTATGTTTTAAATGAATTTGTATGGATTTAAAAGTATAAAATAGAAGGATTCAAATCCAAGCATAAAACATGTTATTTCAAAATTCATGTGTTTTGATTTTTAGAATTTACAATTTCATATGGATTTAAAAATCACCTCTCCAATAGCAGTAAGCTCAAAAACCACATAAGTTGTGCCACAAACTAGCACCTCCTTATATGGAGAATCCAAAGCCAAAACCCAATTGGATAACTCCCAAATATATATTTTAGATCCTACTAAATATAATTGACCTTATCCTTATGTATATTTAGATTTCTCCTAAATATACATGACATTATCTCCTAATTACTTCAAGCTTACAACAACATTCTCCCCTCTAAGCTTGAGCTCATCTTCACTCATATCAAACACTCCCGTTAGAGTCTTTATTTCTTTAAACTTCATTCTCCCAAGAGCCTTAGTCAGAATATCAGCCTTCTGCTCACTCCCAGGTACATGCTCAACACTAACTTGCTCCCTCTCGACACATTCACGGATAAAGTGAAACCGAGTGTGGATGTGCTTGCTACGCGCGTGAAACACTGGGTTCTTAGTAAGCGCAATCGTCGACCTGTTATCAACCCGGATGACCACCCTCTCACTCTTCTCACCAGTTACCTCTTCAAGTAGTTCTTGCAGCCATATCGCTTGCTTTGCGGCTTCAGTAGCGGCCATAAATTCTGCCTCACAAGAAGACAAAGCTACAATCTCTTATTTTTGTGAACACCAAGTAATTGGTGAATCACCGAGATAAAACAAATGTCTTGTGGTACTCTTCCCATCATCCAAGTCCACACTATACGAGCTATCACTGTAACCCACAAAGCAAATCTTCATCGTTCGTTTGTAGAAGAGACCAAAAGAACATGTCCCTCGAAGGTACCTGAGAACCTGATTCAAGCTTGCTCTGTGAGACTCCTTAGGCTCCTGCATGTACTTGCTTAAAACTCCAATACTGTAAGCAAGATCAGGCCGTGTATGTAACAGGTATGAGAGACAACCAATACTTCTGCGATACTCGAGTCCTTCAATGGATTTTTCACCTTGTGATTTTGACAGCTTCAAGTTCATGTCCATTGGTACTTGAGTAGGGTTGCATTCACTCATTCCAGTCTCCTCCAATATTTTAAGAGCATACCTCTCTTGTTTCAGCATAATCCCTGTTTCAAGATGTCTCACCTCAATGCCAAGATAGTAAGTGAGTAACCCAAGGTCACTCATCTCAAACTTAGTCGTCATCTTCTCCTTAAACTTGCAAATCGCAGACTGTGAAGATCCAGTAACAAGCAGGTCATCTACATAAACCGCCACTATAAGGAGTTTTCCATCTTCATTGTTAAAGTATAGTGAAGGTTCCTTAGAGCACCTATGAAACTTCATATCCTTGAGAGTCATATGCAGCTTAGCATTCCATCTCTAGGAGCTTGCTTTAATCCATAGAGAGCTTTGTGCAGCTTGTATACTTTCCTCTCACTTCCCTTGACCAAGAAACCATCTGGTTGTGTGACAAACACTTCCTCCTTTAATTCTCCATTCAGAAAAGCTGTCTTAACATCCAAATGGTGTATCTTCCAGCCATACGATGCAGAGTGACTTATAATAAACCGGATTGTCTCCATGCGAGCCACAAGTGCAAAGACCTCATCATAATCAATCCCATACCTTTGAACATACCCTTTTGCCACCAATCTAGCTTTGTGTTTGTTTATACTTCCATCCGAGTTCCTTTTTATCTTGAACACCCATTTTAAACCAATCGGCTTGACTCCATATGGTAGATCAACTAGACTCCAAGTTTTGTTTTTCTCGATTGATGCCAGTTCATCCTTACATGCTGTTATCCACACTTCTGTTTTAGATGCTTCATTAAAATCTCAGGGTTCTTCATTGATAGACAGCCAAAGACGCTCCAGTTCTTCATCTTGAGTGACATAGTCAGCCAAATACTTTGGTTATGCCCGAAGTCTAGTAGATCTTCGTACCAACGGCTGCTGTTGTTCATCATCTCCCTCATTGTCTGATTCAACACCAACTTCCTCTTCAACAAAATCATTATTCGACTCTGTTTCTGAAACTTTCGGATCACCATTTTCTTCCTCTGTTTCGTGCTCGATCAGACGAACACCTCTATTTCGGATCACCATTTTCTTCCTCTGTTCCTATTCTTTTCCAGTCCCATCATCTGTTTTCATCAAAGCGAACATCTCGACTTACAATGATTCGTTTACTAGCTGGTTCGAGCAAACGATAGGCTTTTGATCCAGGCTTAGTTCCTAGATGTACCAAGAGTCTCGACCTGTCATCTAATTTCTTTCTCCCTACGGCTTTTGTTCTTGTGTATGCGATACAACCAAAAATCCTTAGATGATCTATATTGGGTTTCGTTCTTCTCAGCATCTCGTATGGAGTTTTTTTCTGCAAGAGACCTTGTTACAATTCTATTAATCAAATATGTCGAGTGCCTCACAGCTTCACCCCACAAATAATTTGGCAAATCCATATGTTTTAAGACGCTTCTCGACATTCCCATAGGTGTTCGGTTTCTTCTTTCAACCACTCCATTCTGTTGAGGAGAGTATGTAGCTGTCAATTGCCTCATGATTCCATTCTCTTCACAAAAGGAATAGAAATCTGCTGAAGTAAATTCCCCGCCTCTATCAGTTTTGAGTGTCTTGATTACACACTTTGTTTCTTGTTCAGCAATCATCTTAAACTTCTTGAATTTTCCGAGTGCTTCTTTCTTCTCTCTCAAAAGGACTGTCCACATGTAACGCGAGAAATCATCGACGAGCACAAAAACATACTTCTTCTGACCTGATGTTGCAGGTGTGATCGGTCCACAAAGGTCGCCGTGTATCAGCTCGAGAGGATGTGTAGCTCTGTTCGTGGTCGCATGCGGGAACAAATCTCTTGTTTGTTTACCAAGTAAACAGGATACACATGTTTGTCTCTCAACCTTGATGTTAGGTATGCCAGTCACTAAGTCTTTATTGATCATCAGCTTCATAGTATCAGTATTGACATGCCCCAGTCGTGCGTGCCAAACCGAGGATTGATTTGTTGAGACAAGTTGTAGACATTCAATGCTATATCTACTTCCAACAGAACCTTGTAGAGACGATTTTTGGACCTTGCTGTAGTGACGAGTAGCTTCCCAGACTTGTCATAAAGCATTAATTTGTCTTCCACCATTCGTATCTCACAACCTGCCTCAGTAGCTTGGCCTAGACTCACAATATTACTCTTTAAATCATGTATATAGTAGACATTGTGCAGCACTTTCTTCTCACCATTCTCAAATACAAATCGTATGAAACCTTTTCCTTTGATATCAACACGAGAGTCATCTCCAAATCTAACTTTACCTGTCACTTCCTCACACAGATCATAAAAGAAGCTCTTAATACCACTCATATGGTTGCTTGCACCATTATCTAGATACCATATGTTAGTGTTGTCGACATTGGTCTCAAAGACGCTTGGTTTTACTTTATTGTCCTGAAGAAACACTACTTCATTCATCATCAACTCATCAACTATGTGAGTCTCCTCATCCTTTTTCTCCACTACTTCTTGCAATTTGAGTAGTCTATCAGGGCAGTCCGATGCGTAATGTCCTTGTTTGTCACATCTGAAACAAGTGATATGCAACAGGTCTTGTTCCTTATCTTTGTCCTTTTGTTGGAAACTAAACCTGCCGCGTCCTCCTCTGCCCCTGGAAGAACGACCTCCTCGTCCCCTTCCTCTGTAGCCTCCAAAAGGATTTGAGTTAACAAACATAAGCTTGCCTTGATCATCATCATGCTCTGACTCTTCTTCACCAATTCTTTCTTCGTAAGCCTTAAGTCGACCTACAATGTTTTCGAAACTGGTTTTATTCAAGTCAAGTACCTGCTCGAGGGAAGCTACAATGTGAATAAACTTCCTTTGAGGGAAACTTGATAGGAACTTCTTGACAATCATTAGTTCGGCCAACTCGTTTCCCAAAGCAACTGATTTTGTAGAAATTGCAGACAACCTTTCAACAAATTCATCAATCATTTCTATCTCCTTCATCTTTAAGCGGTCGAACTCAGCCATTAAGGTTTGCAGTCTTGCTTCCTTAACCATGTCCGCTCCAATATGCCTCGATCTGATAGTGTGACAACTCGTTCCGCGGATCCCACTAGTCCATCGCTAGCTGCCCTAACGGACCGTCCGTGGACCCCACTAGCCCACTGCTAGCCGCCCAAACGGACTCCAAGCTGGACCTGCAGGGCATTGATCCTAACCCATCACTGTGGATATCCAAATCCAGATCAATTGGTGGCAACTTGTCCTGTGGGGAGGTTGTTAAAGGGTGGGGACCAGGGTTCGAGGAACGCCTGACGCACCAATAACCTACTGGTGGATTTGGATATCCACAATGATGGGTTAGGATCGATGCCCTGCAGGGCCAGCTTGGAGTCCGTTTGGGTGACTAGCAGTGGGCTAGTGGGGTCTATGGACGGTCCGTTGGTGCAGCTAGCGGTGGGCTAGTGGGGTCCGCGGGACGGGTTGTCACCGATAGCTTCCCATATCTCCTTTGCAGTCTCCAGAGTTCCAATTTGGAGAGTAAGAGCTTCAAGAATATACTGTATGATAAGAGCGATTGCCAAATCGTTCTTTGTCTCATCAACGTTTCCTTTTTCTATTACATCCCATGATTTGTGAACCCTAAGCAGGATTCTCATTTTCATAGACCATACAGTGTAGTTGCTTGAATTCAGCATCGGGCACTTAATGGAAGAAGAACCTCCGTCTGTCGATGGTGACGGTTCTGGAACCTGAGATGAACTTTTCTTGTCCTCTTGACTTAACGTTAAGCTTTTATCTTCTCCTCCTCCTTCCATCAAAGCTTTTATGTCTTCTCCTGCCATTGATGAAGCTCTGATACCACGTGTAGAAACCAAGTATAGAAGACAAATGCTTTAATAAGAATATCTCTCTTATTAATCTTAAGGAAAATACTCAAAACCTTAAGCTCAAAAACCACATAAGTTGTGCCACAAACTAGCACCTCCTTATATAGAGAACACAAAGCCAAAACCCAATTGGATAACTCCCAAATATATATTTTAGATCCTACTAAATATAATTGACCTTATCTTTATGTATATTTAGATTTCTCCTAAAATATACATGACCTCATCTCCTAATTACTTCAAGCTTACAACAACAAAATATGGTCTCAGAACCGACAAATATGGTCTCGGAACCGACGTCTCTGTTCTTCTCTGTTCTTCCCGGTAGAGAAATGTTCGTAACCCGGGAAGAATCTCCGGCAGCTCCGAGTTCAAGTCTTCTTTTGTGAAAACAAAACCTAAATCCATAAACCCTTTTGTCTCCTCAGCTTCTAAAGCATACATGCTCCTCTTTTCTTACTTCCTCTTCTTCTTCCTATGCTCAGTGCTCTTCCGTGATCCTCCTCTGGTTCTCGAGGTTAGGTCACCAGACCTTATCCATGTTTCATCCAACCGTTCCTGTGGCTTCCACGGATTGCCTTCAATTTTGGCATCTAGCTTTTGTTCAGAATTATGTTTTGAGGTCTCGACTATTTCCATCGATCGAGCCCCCAGGAATCAACAACAAGCTCTAGAAACTTAGTGGGTGATTGATTTGATTGTATGTGTGTTGTTTCTTGTCTCTGAGAGAGAGATATATAGTATGTAACTTTTTATAATTAGGTACTAAAGTATGGTTACGACTTATGTGTGGCTTGTTAGAGTATCATTACTGGAGGATTCTCTCAGTGTTGCTATTATTTTTGGGACCAAAAAAATAAAATAAAAACCCAATATTGGGTCCACTAAGCGGAGAAACGTTGCTGGGGGAAGGAACTTGAGCAACGTATTAGCAATGGTACGTGGCGTGTTTTGGTAGGTTGATAAGTAAAAAAAAATAAAAATTCCCAAACCACTCTCTCTTTTCTCTCTCGATCCTGAAGGCGAATCCGATTAATTCCCTCTTCGCCTCGATTTCTTCGGCCTAGTCAACTCCAGTTCCGTTTTGGATTACGCCGCGCCGGAGAAGTCTTCCCTTCGTTGTCTTCGCCGCGCCGGAGAAGCAAATCAGACGGAATCAGAGAGAGAGATGAAGCAAAGTAAACACAAGAGAGTCAATTTGGTACTCTCTCATCTCCCTTCTCTCTCCTCTCTTTTCCATTCTTCTTCTTCTTGTTTGAAATTCTCACTAGCCCTGGGCATTCGGGTACTCGGGTCGGGTTCGGGTTTTTCTGGTCGAGGAATTTAGGATCCAATAGGGTAAACAGAAAATATCGGTTCGGGTTTTACCGGGTTCGGGTCGGTTCGGATCTAAAATTTCAGAACCTATAAATACCCGAAAAATTGGGTATCATCTGGGTTCGGGTTTTTTTGTACCCGATTACCCGAAATTTAATCCGATAACCTGAATTTTACCCGATTTCCCGGAAATTTTAATGTTAAATATTAAAATTAGATTTGAAAAATTAAATTTTTAAAAATTGGTTAATTTTTTAAAAAATATAGCTAAACATTTCAATATAATTTTGGTTATTTTGAGTATTTTGATATAGGAAAAACTAATATTTTTGAATTTTAAGTTGTAATTTTGAATAACTATGTTATAAAAAAAATATATATAACTAGTATTTTATGTATATTATTTTATTTCGGGTTTGTCGGGTACCCATTCGGTTCTCGGTTCGGTTCTGGTTCTTCGAGTTTAGGAGATTAGGACCCAATAGAGTATTCTACCGGTTCCAGGTTTGGATTCGGGTCCATATTTTCGGTTCGGTTCCGGTTCGGGTTTTTGGGTCCGGTTTTTTTGCTCAGGCCTAATTCTCACTTTATCTTGGGAAACAACTTGCTAAGAAGATCACTTGGGTGATTGTATCTTTCGCATGTGTGTTGCTGATTCTTTTTTTTTTTTACATGTTTCATGCAGGCATTTAATTGTCCATCCCAAGGGAAATAACGTTGATTATTTGTTTATGTATTTGGAAGTAGCTGAATATGAATCTTCCCACTACTCTTAAATGTTGTCTCCAATTTATTTCAATGACAGGTTCATAAACACAAGACTGATGTTTCTGTCAACCAATATGGTTTCAATCCACATAAGCCTTGTTCAGGTGTAGCTAGTGCTTTATTGGTTATATAAATTCTGTTTGTGATTTTTACAGAAGAACAAAGGTTTCAGCTGGAGATGGAGAAAACAGAGGTTTCAGCTGCAAAAGCTCCTCTGTCATTCGCTGATGTGTTTTAATATATATATTTTTTGAGTTGATAGACTTCTGCTTGGTGACTATAGCTTATCTGTTCGTTTGCAGATAGACTTGGTTTTGTGATGTTGTTTAGATACTTTGCTAAGTTATAATCTCGATTGGATCATTTTCTATTCGGCTATCATTGTTTCAGCAAATTCTTTTTCTCTGAGTTTAGGTTTTACAACCCTGATAGTCAATTGAAGATGTGTGTTGATGATTGCTTTCTTTTCCGTTTTCAGCGTGTCCTTGATTCCCTTGTCCCTTCTGTTCTTGGTGGAACCTGTGTCATTCCTAGTGCTTTTGGCTGTGGGAAAACTGTCAGAAGCTGCAAAGGTTGCTTCTTCTGTTTGCCTTTTCATTTTTCATACTGGAATGTTGATACTTTTGACTGGGCATACTAACATTTTTCTTTTATCTGGCTTTATAGACTATTGTAAATATGTTGGTAAATGCTAATGTTGCAAAGTCTGGCTTTATATGACTGGATTTACGCTACTCATAGTGTTGTCGTCGTTAAGATGGTTCGTATGTAGAAATTGTTGGCATTGTATAAACAAAATAGTCTGTTTTAGTGTGACTAAATGGTGTTGATCGATAATTGAGTTTGGTCTTATTATGTTCTATAATTAAATGAATCAATGTGTCTCTAGTTAGTGAAGAATAGTGTATACACAGTTGTTATTAGATGTGTTCGACATGTCGGTTGTGACAAGTTACGAACGGTTACGACCGTACGACTTATATATAACTGTGGTGTGTTGTAAAACAAATTGTAACAAGTTTCATGTAGATATAAAAGTTTCAGTTCTCGCTCTTGCCTTTCTATCAAAATGTTTTGCTCTGTTTTTTTCTTCTTCCTCTCAATATTCTAACATGGTATCAGAGCTTATATTGGTCTTGGAGCCTGTCCAAGCAAAAGAAAAATAAGAAAAAATCCGCTGCAAGAAGAAGAGAAAGATTGAGAAAACAAATCAAGGGTGAGAAGAAGAAGAAGAAGAAGAAGAAGAAAAGAAGATCAAAATAGGAAAAGATGGTTGTGATAAGAGAGAATACCATCAACCTTCACAAACAGTACCTTCAAGAAGAAGGCTCCAGAGGGATGAAGGAGATATGAGATCTTCTCAAAAGGAAATGGAGAAAAGAGATGGTGAGTTAGAGTTGTGGAAGGAGAATTCTGAAACTTGTTCGAGGAAGACGTGGAGAAGATTCACGCACTGCACAAATTGTGAGGTTACACAGCTAACCAAAGAAGAGACGTGATGGTGATCAAAGAGGCACCAAACAAGAAAGGAGGATGCTTACCTCAGAGAAAAAATGGAGCATAAACCGGTTGATAAGATAACCGAAGATAACGTGAAAACATTTCACGCACGAGACGTCACGGAGACGTGAATCTGATGGTGTTCAAAGGAAGACACCAAGCAAGAAAGGAGCTGCTTACCTAAGAGAGAAAAGGGAGAAGCAGCCAGTTGCAAAAGGGAAAGGGAATATCCAAGTGATGACAAGCCAAGGAGAGAAGATCATCAAAGAGGTATTGCAATCGTTGTTCCATAAATGATCCTCAAGGAAGAAGGATATTGACTATGAAGTTGAAAACTGTGATAAACGAAGAAAAAGGGAGTGGAAGAAGGTTGCCAGAACATTTGGAGTAGAAGTGACAGAAGATCACGGAGTACACGTGATGAAGTTTACTTGGAGAAATTTTAAAAGATATGTGGAGAAGTCTGGCAGGTTCAATGAACAAGAACTTGAACATTTCCATAAGCTTGTTGCTCAAATACTATGATGAGCGTATGAGGTTTGAAGATGAAAGAAGAAGATATGCACCTGTTATGACACTTGGGAAAGAGAACACCCAATCAAAAGAGTTGAAGATTTGAGACACAAGGTTTTAGACCATAACTCAATTAAGGGGGAGTGTTGATCGATAATTGAGTTTGGTCTTATTATGTTCTATAATTAAATGAATCAATATGTCTCTAGTTAGTGAAGAATAGTGTATACACAGTTGTTGTTAGATGTGTTCGACATGTCGGTTGTGACAAGTTACGAACGGTTACGACCGTACGACTTATATATAATTGTGGTGTGTCGTAAAACAAATTGTAACAAGTTTCATGTATATATAAAAGTTTCAGTTCTCGCTCTTGCCTTTCTATCAAAGAGAAGAGACTTTGTCTCTTGCTCTGTTTTGCTCTGTTTTTTTCTTCTTCCTCTCAATATTCTAACAAATGGATCATTTGCAGGTTCTGATTTTTCAAAAACTGCAGGTTATGGTTTAAAATGCAGGTTCTGGTTTTGGTTCTTAAAATGCAGGTTCTGATTTTAAAGTTTCATGTTTTGGTTGTAGATGAGCTCAGAACCAACTTCAACACTGGCAGAACAAAGAGCTACGAATGGAGAATTTCTCAGCTTCAAAACATTTCCAAGATGCTTGGCGATAAGGAGAAATGCATCACAGAAGCTTTGTATCAAGATCTTTCCAAGCCTGAGTTTGAAGCTTTTCTAGATGAGCTTTTTTCATTTCCTTTCAATGTCCCTTTCCTTGTCTACATTCTAGTTTTCCATTGTTGAATCACTTTCAAGAGTGTGTGTTAAGTTTAAATTCAAAATACTTGTACACAAAATTAATAATGATTGAGAAACCTTCTTTGGATTCTCTAGTGGAAGTGTGATTTTGCTAAAGTTCTCTTAGGATTGCTTTAATTAATTTAGTATTAATTATATGATTATTTAATATGTGAGTAACTTAGGAGGATTTCTCCACTAATGATTCTCTTATCACGTTTTTCATTTAGGTATCAAACTATTTTATATGAATATCGTACCTCAGGTAATGTTCACATTACACATTTATTTTACACGTAGAGGAAGTCAAATTTTAGGTGGAATAGTATACGGTAACCTTCCTAAACCCTGATTGATTAGTGCTAATAATTAATCAATAATATTCGAAGGTCAAAGCTGGAACTACAGGCTAACAAGTGAGTCACGACGCGTTACCCACGCGCTCTCAGGAGATATGCTGAGTTAGTCAAAGAGTCTTCTGATACGTTTACTCGACAATGCTACTCAATCGACATTCGACCATGGATATATTAAGTTTGATGGTAGATAACTTTTCCTCCAATGAGCATGCTGTTGTTTATATTAAGATTCAGTCTTATGCTATGACAATCTAGACCTTCTACTAATTAAAACCATAATTTTCCATTAACAATATTTAAGCTTAATGTTAAGGCTATACATTGGACAGAACATCTATGATCAATGCGCATATGCAAAAGTAATCAAATGTCATTTTCCCCTCAAAAAATATCCTTACCTTTAAAATTTGTCTTGTGATCGTGCAAGATTGATGTTGTATTTGCATGGAATGAATTGCGGGGCAAATCTCCTTTGGCAGTAGAGAATTTTTCCATACATAGATTCACACACATTATACAAATGATATAGATGTAGTGAAAACTATCTGCCAATGGAGTATTCGCCCTGTAATCCAACCATGCATCATCTTTTATATTTTTACAACCATCGAACTTCTGTACTTTCATTTCATTTTATTATTTTATTTTGAGTAATAATTAAACTTTGACCATAAGCAAAGCTATATATAGAGGGGTTGTGTGGTTTGATTTCATGTATATTTGTATTATATTAGCATATTCGGAGGCACATCCTATGTTTCACAGAGATAGAGCATATATGTAATGTAAGCAGTATCCAAAACGCAACGTCAACTGGGCCACATCCTTGTATTCCAACTCCGAAACTCAGAACTTTCACTTTGGAGCTTAATTTCATTTAATATAATTCGTATAGGAATAACTACAAAAAAAAAGTATTAAAACAAAAAAAAAAGATGGTAGCAATACGTCACTATTTTCTTTGGTACGATCTTTTGTTAATGTTTTAACTATAGCAATACGTCACACATGACACACCAGCTGCAACCACGAGTATATTGGGTTTGGAGTTTAAAGTTTAACTATAGTTTAAAATTTATCATTTCGTGTTAAAAATTGATCTTTTTATAATTTAAAATGTAATTTGTGAGATAGATCAGGTATAAGATTTTGGATTTAATACGGGGTTTAGAATTTTAACTTGTATCTATTGTTCTTTTTTTTCTCGACATCACTTAAGAGTTTTTTGTTAATTAATAAAAATACAAAGATTTTATAATTACTATGAAATAATGACTTTTGTGTTTAAAAAAATTCCTACCAATCGAGTATACGTGTCATGGAAGTCCGCATATTTAACAAATGTCCACAAAATTATGACTGACGTACTGTAATGGTTGATGCTTATAACTAACATGTAAGTACTGATCTTTTTTTCCAATAAACTTCGTCTATCTCTTGCATCAAACACGAGTGGGAAAATAGAGATGAACAGTGTCAATAAGTGTCATGCGACAAAATCTCACCAAAATTTCTATCGTCCAGATTATTTATAAAATTGGGTCGACAAAATTCAGTTCTGTTCGGTTTGATTTTTTCCCACCCCTAAAAGGCAAAAACAACTAATGTAAGTTCATGATATTCTGTTTAGAAAAAAAAAAAATTCATGATATTTGACCGCAATCATGAGATCACCACAAGTATTTACTATATATTCCAAGGATTTCGTTACCGTTCATGCTTAATTATATTCACTAACGTAATGAACGATTTTTACAAACGATAAATGTACGTATGAGTGTATATGATCTTTGGTGTAGTTGGATATACTTAAGGATATGCTAGCTGCACGTATCTGCCGCTAAGAACTTTACGTCTTGTGTCATTGCAAAATCTCAAATCTTAGAAAATGATACAAGAATAGGATACAAAGCATGTCATTGTAATATAAGTTACTTTTGCTTTATCTTTATTTTAACAAAAAAAAGAAGCAAATAAATGAAAGGATCTTTAAAGTAAATGACTCTATAGTCTACATATTAAAAAGTACTTTGTATAAATTGAATAAGATTCGAAATTTGGTCCTTTTCAAAGTTGATTGACTTTACTGAGTGGCATCATATATACTATAATGAGTATAATATCGCAAATTTGTAGACTAAATTGCAGTTTCGAGCTTCTACATTTTGTGCGTCTTCGGGTGGAAGCTAGCCCTTAATAAAACTACAAGAACATTCCCACGGATCTTCCATTTCAAGAATCACTTTCTAATTTCTACAATCATTATTATTTACCACCCATTTCTTTGTATTCCACATTAAGCATTCTTTTATTTTCCAATCATTTCTTTATATACAACTCTGAAACAAGTGGTCTGATCAAATGCATTTTAATTTGAAAAGTCACAACCATTTCAATTAGTCTTTCAAATTATGAAGAAAAATAATTAGGTTGAGAGATTTTAATTGCACAACAGGCTTTGAGAATTTGTAGTAGTATAGATACATATTTTAATTAATAATAATTTTATTGAACTTAAATGTCTCTAGCTCCATAGTTTTTCAGTTGGTAAAATTAACAATGCTTTCACACACAAGTACTAGCACATGATATGTAATACACATTGGTATCGACTACTTACTTAGGTTTAAAACTAAATATTGAGTATGATGAAATGAAATAATACACGTACGATGTTTTATTTCAATGTGTGCGTATAATAGATATGGCCAAGATTTCGAATACCTTAAGGAAAAAGTGGTAGGACGCTTTTACTTTAGAAATGTCTGACTACAAATCTTGTGGCATGGAAAATGATTCTTTAATAGTTATACGGACAAGAGAGATCATTCGCGGACTAAAACTTCAGTCTTATTTATGATATACAGTAGCATTGTACCGTGGAATATGCTTGTTTCTAGGATTGTATAAATACAAACATCAAATTTTCAGGTTACAATTGTGGAGAGATGAGATGTATATCAAAGGTGATAATGCATTACCGGGTAAGATCTCTATTGGCACGAAACCATTACTTGACCTTTGCATGTCTTTATGCATTGCTTTGTAGTGAGTTCTTGCCAAAGGAGATTTGCCCGGTAATTCTTCCGCACCAATATTTAAAATAATTATTGTTACATCATGTAACTTACATGTGAGGGATCTAACTGAAAAAAAAAAGATCTACATATAATTAAGGATACTCCATTTTCTTGTTTTCTGGCAGGCATTGGTTGATGATTATGCATGGAGGTGTAAAGATCATTTCTCATGACGGTGAGACACATTTTATAAAGTAAATTTTTGGCTAAATATTCATTTACGTCCAGTCCTTGTTCTTAACATCTTGGGGATTGTTGCTCATCCCTATTCCCTTGGTTGATTTACTCTGTATGCTAATTAGCTACCAATAAATGATAATAGTCTTAAATTTTGAATCTATGGTATACATCCAAATGGTGATTAAAGATATCTGAATGGATTTTGTTTCCCATTTGATTGTTTTACGTTTACCTGTCAAATAAAATGGAGATGATATTTGTAACTTGTAAGTTCACTAACTGTTGGGCCAATTTTTGTACCTTGTGGTTAAGCTCTGTAATAAATGTTTGAAGTGAAAACTTTTGGTTTTCATGTTTTCCTAACAACGACAGTGTTTTGTGAAATAAAAAGGTAAGATTATATTGAAACAAGAAAAATGAGTTACTATTTCAGGTTAATGTGAACTATTTCATACACAAAGAGACATTAAATAAGATAAGATCTCATTTGAGACTCGAAGCTACAGAACGAGCCCACAATTTAAGGCTATCTTTCATGTTCGTCTCACCATGTAACTTAGCCGTTCTAAAATCTACAACCATTGATTTTTCCTCTGGTCGTCCACTCCATTTATCACTGTAAAAGTCCCATGCCTCCGACAAATATGGTCTCGGCACCACCGACGAGTACTCTTTCTCACTGTGTTCTTCCGGGCAGAGTAATGTCCGCAATCCAGGAAGAATCTTCGGTAACTTCGAGTTTAAATCTTCTTCTGTAAAAACAAAACCTAAATCCATAAACCCTTTTGTCTCCTTAGCTTCTAAATCTGACACACTCTCTCTTTTCTCACTTCTTCTTCTTCTTCTTTTTCTTCCGCCTTCTTTGCTCCTCTGTGATCCTCCTCTAGTTCTCCAGGTTAGATCACTTGGCCTTACTGATGCTTCATTGATCCGTTTCCAAGGCTTGCATACATTTTCTTCGATGTTTGCATCTGGGTTTTGTCCGGAATTATGTTTTGAGGTCTCACTTATTTCCATCTCTCAGTCCCTCACGAATCAAAGAGCTTGAGAAACTTGGTTATGATTGTGTGTGTGTGTGTGTGTGTGTGAGAGAGAGAGAGAGAGAGAGAGAGAGAGAGAGTGTCAGATTTATAAATAGATATTGACGTATCACGTATGGTTACGACTTACGTGTGCTTGTTCTATAACTATAAATATACATAATCCAATTCGTTTCACGTTTTTTTTTTATTTGGGTCTCAAACTGATTTATATGTCATTAACTTGTCAAAGAAGAAATATTATAAAATAAATTAGTTGAGGACTTGTTTACATTACACATTTACACGTAGGGGAAGTCAGAATTCTGAAGTGGGAGTAGGACTATAGGCGTTTACATAGAATGCCCGAATAGAAGTAGAGAATAAAAATAAAGTGGTAAAATCGTAATTAATTAGAGTTTCATGTTTTGATCATAATACTTTTATATTTTGCATTTTTATTTTATTTGATCCACATTGTCATACAATACTGATATCACATGACAAAATTGCAAATTGTTTTGTTTTCTAGATAATATTCTATTTTTTCTAATCTCACGGCATGATTAATATAACATGATCATTGATAACATATTAACATGCTATTTAAAAAAATCCTTCAAGCAAACCTTTGATACAATCAATGATGAAACGAAATTTGTCCATTGTTACCTAAAATATGATTATCGAAACTATATATATATATATATATATATATTATATACACGTTAATTTTATCCAAGATGGCCATTATAACCTCAGAGCTATTCGTTAGAGGAGTTGATAACAACACAAACGTACATAAAAACGTGAGAATATCGCCAGTTCTTCACAACTAAACTGCAAAATAAATTTGTAATTATATTATGACTTGGTCGTGACGCGTTACTCACACGCTCTCAGGAGACACACGCTGTGTTAGTCGAAGAGCCAATGAGATCTTTTAGTCAACTAGAGAGAAACAACATGAACGGAAAGTGATATACATCAAATACTTTTGTATTAAATACGAAATAATTATAATTTTCAACCATAGTTTTATTTTTTTTTCCTACAAAAAAAGTAGTTTACGAAACGTGATTTCTGAAAAATTGGAGAAAGTGGAAGGAAGAATAGGTAGGGGTTTACGAAAGCGGGTTTATTTCTCTAAAACCATGCCATCTTCTTCTTGTTCGATTTACATGTGTTGCTTCGAATGTGATTTTCCAGTTCAATATTGTAGTTCCGTCTTGCAGCAAGAGTCACCAACAAATCCTCCGCGCAGCCTCACGTCTGCTATTCACTTGTTCTTCCAACCAAAGCCAAGCTCTCGACTCCCCAACCTCAACCATGAAGCTTGTTATACATGTTAATATATAGAATGTGTGGAAAGAACAAATGCAAGGACTTTCACCTAGCTAGTATTCCTCAATGCCAGCTTTGCTTCGAGCCAATATGAACCATACAATGCGAAACTGACATTGGAAATAACATCTTGTTCTCGGAGAAAGACACTTTATACGGTTATACCTCTCTCCTAAGAGTTTACTTTGGTTGTATCTCTCATTCATTGTAACTGAAAAGACTCACATTTTTGGATCACCTAGTTCTATAAATGGGTAGTTTAGGTTGAAATTTTTGTTATAAATAAAATCATAAAATTTACCATAAAAAAAATATCAAATTTTGTAAAAAAAACTACATTGACAATAAAATTTATTATCAGGCATGCAGTTTTAATTAAATGCTTTTTTCACTCGCTCATATTAATTTACCTTTGTCTTCTGATCGTGCAAGATGTTACATGCCTCTACATTGATGTTCTTTTGCATGGGATGAATTGCGGGGCAAATCTCCTTTGGCAGCAAGAAATTAATTCATACATCATTTCATAGATGAAGAAAACTATCTGCCAATAGAGTATTTACCCTGTAATCCAACCATGCATCATCTTTTTATTTCCTTTCTCTCAGAACCATTGACCTTCTGTGCTTTTGTTTCATTTTATTTGTTTTATTTTGACTAATAATTAAATTTCGACCGTAACAAAACTATATATAGGGATTGAGGCCGGTATATGATTTAAGGTCATGCACATTTGTCTTATATTATAGCATATTCGGTGGAACATCCTAAGTTTTCATAGAGTAAGCTTCCTATACGCCGTAACTTACTTCACTTTAGGTATATTGATATAGATTTTCTGGAATCACTACAAAAACAAGTATCTGTAGAAATCAATCTCTACGCAAAAAGAGTTAGTTATACGTCATACTATTTATTTAGCTACGATATATTATTGCTAATACGTCTCTACATATATGACACTGACCCGCAACCACAACAACAATCATATGGATTTTTGACCTACTAGACAAATGGCTAAGTATAACCTGTTAATTATATTTAAAATACAAAAGTTTATTTTTTTTGGTTATTCATGAAAAAACATAAGATACGATAACGCATATTGTATTGTTTTGTCTATTTTCTTAAATATTTTTTACTACAGTAAATATATTTTAGATACACCACTCAAATTAGTTACAACAAAATTCTCTGGTACATATATTTTTTTTCTTTTACTGTGTGTTTATGCAGCATGAAATTAAAGTCATTACGTACATCTCCACAATGCGTCTTTAGCATTCATGTAAAATATGTCTTCAATAGTATTTTGTTAAAATAAAGAAGATTACTTTAATTTACTCTTCATATACTGAAGAACTCGAACTTTTGGTCTTTTTAAAAGTTGATTGACTTTATTGAGTGACATAACTCGCATCATATGTATATTTATTTATTTATTTTTTTTTGGTCAAAACATCATATGTATTATACTAACGTAATTTTGTAAAGTAAGCTTCAGTTTCGAGCTTTTGCATTTTATGTGTCTTCAGGTGGAAGCTTTATAAAATTTTAAGAACATTCCCACGGATCTTCCATTTCAAGAATCACTTGTTGTTTTATATAATAAATTATTCACCACCCTTTTTTACCTTTTTCATTAAGCATTTTTTTGTCATTTCTTTATATATATATATAGAACTCTTAAATCAAGTGGTCTTTTCGTTCAAAAAAATTCAAGTGGTCTCAAACACATTTTTTCAAGTCACAGCCATCTCAATTAGTGGACTCAACCATGCATGGTCTTAAACCCTATCAAATCAACGAAATTAGATGAATAACTGGGTTAAATTAAGTAAAGAGCTTTACATTATATATATAATAATACAGTGGAATATAGAGAACTAAAAAACCATATGGTTATCCACAAGGTCTATTTAGAACATAGAATAATATACATTGGTATTGACTCTTAATTGTTTATAATTTATTTTATATAAATGGCTCTTAATTCATGTTAAAATTAGAGATAATTAGTTTTGTATAATGAAATAATATATGTACTTTTAATTTGTTGTGAGCACACAGAACATGTATGAAAGGATTCTAATACTGAATAAAAGAAGGGCCAATTTGCCTAATAACCAAATCATAAATCAAATTAAATATACTGTATAGCATATAATTTGAAAAAATTAGGAAAATAAAATAAAGGGTTAGAAAATCACCATTTTGTTGTTGGTGGTAGAGATAGTAGTGGAGGGTGAAGGTGGCAAGCGACTGGAGGTGGTGGTGGTGTCCGGCGGCCGGCTACAGTGGTGTTTGATGGACGGCGGTTTTGGTGTTCGGTGGCCGACAGTGGTGGTTCTCCGACGGCATCGGTTCTCCGGCAGTGGTATCCGATGACCGGAGGTCCATCTTCACAGCAGTCGAAGGCATTTTTCCCTGGTGGCCGGAGGTCCATCATCCTGGCGGTCGGCAGCGGTGGTGCCGATGGCCGGAGGTCCATCCTGGTGGTCGGAGGTGATGGTGGTTCACGACAGCCAAAGGGTTTGAAAGAGAGTGGGGGTGGTAAGGAGGTGGGATGATAGTTTAAAAGAATTGATTTAACCACCTATGTCATCAAATTATACTTATCTTTTTAGTCAAAGGTACTAAGAGAACTCCACAACTAAGCGTGATTATGCTGGAATAGTCTCAGGATGGGTGATCTTCCTGGAAGTGACTGTCGAAACTATGCGAGAGAGGAAAAAACACAGAAAAATATCATGTGGTGATATAGGGACGGTAATAGGTCTTTAAAGCCTTTCGGACGTAACAAACCGACCGTCCGATATGGATGGGTTCATGGGCCTAGTGAGAGGACATGTGGCCTATTAAGAAAGGTGGGACCATGGACTAAGATTGAACATAGAGTCCACTAAGAGGTGGCGGTCAGAGCGTTACAAGTAGTGTCAGAGCCGAATCCAGACGAGTGTGGAGTCGAGTGGGCTCACACCATCATGGGTGATAGTCTTGGTGCACAACGAGGATGTTGCGATCTGTTAGTTGGAGTGAATTATGACATTCCGGTTTCAGAGACTTGCGGAGAGGTTTAAAATAATTGATTTAACCACCTATATCACCAAAGTGCACTTATCTTTTCGGTCAAATATCCTGAGAGAACTCCACAGTTAAGCGTGCTTATGCTGGAGTAGTCACAAGATGGGTGACCTTCCGGGAAGTGACTGTCAGAACTGTGCTCGTGAGGAGAAAACAGAGGAAAAAATATGTAGGGACAATAACAAATCTTTAAAGCTTCCCGGACATAGCAAACCAACTGTTGGGTATGGATGGGTTCACAGGTCTAGTGAAATGATGTAAGACCCACTAAAAAAGTGGGCCTATAGACTGAAATTTAACATAGGATCTACTAATAAGTGGTGGTCGGGGTGTTACAAGATTGGTGGTGGTGATTGGGTTAAAATATTTTAGATAGAAAATATAATAGTTATATGGTTAGTATAGTTAGATATTTAATTTTATTTTTTTTCTTGATAAGTTTTGCCAAATTCTCAAAAAAGAATGGTAGACTGCTCTTTTATTTAGGATTCTGTCTGACCATAAAACTTGTGGGATGAAAGATTATTCCTTAGAAATTATACGAGGACGAGATCATTGTCACTTGTCAGAATAAAAACTTAGTTTTATTGACTATGCACTTATGCATTAGCATTTTTTTATAAAAGTTATGCAGTAGCATTGTACCATGGAATATGCTTCTTTCCAAGATTGTATAAATACAAACATCAAATTTGCAAGCTACAATTGTGAACATGTTAGATGGATCAAAGGTGGGAATGAATTACAATTGGCAGGAAACCATTACTTTGAGCTTTGCATCTCTTTATGTATTTACTTTGTAGTGACTAGTGAGTTCTCTGCCAAAGGAGCTTTGCCCGGTAATTCTTCTGCGCCGACATGCAAAAAAAGTATCATGTGATTGTTCTATTAGGAAATTCTTTTTTTTTTTTTTGACAATAAGTAATGACCTTTTGGTTAGGTTATCTGTATATATAAAGTTAATTTTTTTCTCTTTTCATTCTCCCACATCATTATCCACCTAATCAATACTATCTATTTTTATTTTTGCATTAAAAATTACTATTTTAAATATTCATTCATTGCATATATATTACTTATAATAAATAATAGTAATAAATAAATAAATAAACGAATTAAGTCAAATTAATAAAATTTTAAAATTGTAAAAACAATAATATAAATTTGTTTTAGTAAAATAATAAAAATAATAATTATATAAAAATGAACTAAGTAAAATAAATAAAAAAATTTAAATGGTAAAAATAATACTATGAATTTTTTTTAGTAATAATGTTATTATCCAAACTTTAACCAAAAAATGATAATATTCCAAATTTTAGAATGGGTTGATGAGTTTTAGAATGGAAGTAAGATTTTAATGCATGGTGGAGTATAAAAAAAAATTATGTAATTGTATTTTTAAAATTCTAAACAAAAAAATAAAATTAAAGTGAAACATTACTTTCTAAGAAACATATATTACAAAAAAAAAATTATTAAATTTCACTTAAATAAAAATAAAAGATTAATTACTCAACTCAACGTAAAAATTTTGATATAAAATGAATATATTGTAAGGGTCACATTTTTTTTAGGAAAACTTTGAAAAAGAATCTTGAAAAAAAAATTTATCTTAACAAACAAAATCAATAGTCACAAAATATAGAAATAATGATATGTAAGATGTTACAAAAGATGATATATGATTTTTGTAGCATATCTGAGAAGACATTTATCATTTGGGACCCATAAAAATAAGAAACCCAAAAATCTGATTTTTATGTTAAATTTTTATGGGTTTAAAATGGTTTAGGTATCCGAATTGGAGGGTTTCATTCGGGTTTATCTTATCGGGTCATGGGTACCCACGAGACTTTTAAAAAAATATCACATGTGATAAACGTTTTTCTTCTTTTAGTGGACAGTTAACCCTAAAACTAAAATCCCAAAGTGGCAAAATCGATTTCTCTCTATCAGCCACCATCCTCGGAGTCACCATTCCGTCTTCTCTTCCTTCTCCTCAGATCAGTGGCGGACCCTGGAAAAAATTTACCCAAGTCAAATTTTTTTTAAAGCAAGTTAAATAAAACAAAAGAGACTATTGGTGTAGTATGGAAAGATTGAACCTACGTTACGGGGGAGGGGGGGGGGGGGGGGGGGGGGGCAAACATACTGAAGAAAATAAGATTCAAAATCGATTGCACAATAAGATTCAAAATCGATTTCTCTTTGTCAGCCACAAAGCCACAGACACAAAGGTAAACACCTTAAACCCTTCTCCCCGATTTCAAATTTCAATTAATAGATTCAAACTTAAAGCTTCATTTTTTATTGAAACTGTAGCAGTGATTGAGATTGAGATTATAACATAAACTTCATGTTTTTATTCAAGCGTTCTTTAATCTTCATGTTTTTGATAATCTCTGTGTTTGTTTTATTCGTGTGTATGCTAAGAGACTCTTAGTAAGAGTAGTTCTCTGGGTTTCAATGTTTGAGAATTTTTGTTATGAGGCCTGAGAATGACATTATTCCCGTTTGTTTTGGTTATGGTTTTATTTTATGATGGATTCTCAAACATTAGAAACAATGGCGGCTTTAAATGCGGAGAATGAATACATGGAAATGGATGTGGAGACTGATGCTGAAGGAGCAAGTGAATCGCAACCTAATGCTACGGACCATACGGTATTTGACTCTAACAAACGATTAAAGTCTTTTGTTTGGAAAGAGTATAAACCAGTAGGAGTAAGACCAGATGGAAAAAAGAGAGGTTGTTGCATTCATTGTAATAGGAAGCTAATCATTGAAATTAATCAGAAAACATCATCCTTAAAGCGTCATTTAGAGGTCAGGTATTGAATCCTTACAGGAACCGTCTCCTTCCAAAAAATGTTCAAGACTTGTTATATACTAGAAACTGGTTATGCTGAGTTAGAAAGTAAAAATCAATATTTTTTTTTCATAATTAATTTCCCTTATTTTATTGATTTATATTTTCTAATCACAAGTGACATTGAAGACAACTTTGATGATGGAGTTGAAGGTACTACATCTGTGGCTAGTAGCTCAGGAGTATGAGACCAAGGTAAAAAAAAAAATTAAGATTGTTACTTAAAAATAAAGATTTAATTATGAAATTATGACTGAAATTCCTTTGTTTTGTTGTTGTTTAGATTCCGATAAGGTTTTGGAAGAAAGGAAGAATGAGAAAAAAAATTGTTGTTGTTTTTGTGACTTTGTTTTTGGTTTTGATATTTATCTATGTTAACAAAACTCTTAAATATATTTGGTATACTTTATCTATATGATATAAGAATATAGATTTTTGAAAATAAAATAAAAATAATAAAATAAAATACATAATATAAATCATATTTGGTACCAAAAAATTAAAGACACAATAATACATAATGTAAAATACAAAATACATCACATAAGACAAAAAAAATTTGGGTACCCACGGGGTTACCCACAAGACTAAAAACCCGTTGGGATTTACCCACAAGTGAAACATGTGGTTTTGTGTGTTGATGGATGATGATAGAGATGATGGATGAACAGGTGGATGCAAGGTGTTTCAATTACCCTTATGTAGTTGTAGCATAAAGGATGTCAAGCCATAATGAGTGTGATGCAAGCAATCAGGATGTGAATATTTATCTAAGTCAGGCCAATATGATGAATGATTTTTACTAACAACCTAATGATAATTATAAAATGCAGAATGTAAAGCTACTAAGACAGGATACTAAATGCAAAGTAAACAATAGAACAAAGCAATAATGATACTAAACAGAAACATAAATTATACTAATGCAAGACAAGTAATGAAACATGATTAAACAGAAATGAAATGGATGCAACATAAATGAAACTAGGATGAAACAGGAAGTGAAACAGATATGATGCAGGACATAAACAAGAACTCTGGGATGAGCTCGAGCAAGCACTCGATCGGATGTACGATCGAGTGGGTAGTCGAGTTGACAAGCGAATGAACAGAAACAGAGCAAACAATGAAAACAGAGCAAACAACAAGCAATTAACAATACTCAAACAGGGAAATCAATAAACAAAGAAATGTCCTAAGGATGGATTCATGGGATGGACTCAAGCTATGGTTATCTAAATTGGTCAACAAACCTCAATCAACAATGAGCTATCTCTAGACAATGATCTTCTAATACATGTTAATCAATTCTCATGACAATAACAATCAAGCCAAGATACTTCTTAGACCTAGTTCTCACTAGCTATTACATATCAAAGCAGGCATTAAACAACCAGATCATCTATGTCAAAAATCATAGTAAACATCTTATCTCTTAGAATGCTTCATGATAATCTCTAGTATTAGCCTTATCTAACAACCTAGACATTGGTGTGATGCTAAGAAGCTTAAGATCTACCCTTACCCTCTCAGTATAAGAATAGCATAGAGTGTATCTAATCCAGAAGAGATATTAAGCAATCAATCTTGACCAATCTAAACAACCATAACCTTTATCCATCCTAATCCATCCTCAAGATCCTAAACCACTACTCACAATCACAAAACATGATGAACAAAGTCATAAACCCATAAATCAATGAAACTTGCATTATTAGAAATATGAGATGAAGATCTACAATATTGAAGAAGAAATCAAACTCAAATTCTTAATACTTAGAAAGTTATATAACCAACAAGTATCAAAGATTTCTTAAAAATATGCAAAAGTGGCTAGAGAATCTAAAACAAAGAAAGCAAAAAGTAGAAAATACCCAAAAGGGGTAAATACTAGGTTTTCAGATATTATCTAAAAGTGGCTCTTCTTTTTTGTGGCTGCAGGGTACAAGCCTTTATATAGGGGAGAGGGGGAAGCCCTAAAAGTAGCTAGAAGACAAAATGGAGGGTCGTCGGTCAACTCGACCAGGTGCTCGGTCGAGTGATTGGTCGAGTGGCCTCTTCTTCTGCTTCTTACAGCCGGTCGAGTCCTTCTCCGCACACCGTCGAGTGTCTGGTCGAGTGGGCGGTCGAGTGGACTTCTGAGCTTGGTTTCTTCTGCTCTAACTCCTTGATCTTCTTCACTTTGATGGCTCAAATCATTCTCAACATCCTTCCATGCTCCTTAGGATCCAAATTCACCTGTTTATGCAAGAAACTATGCAAATACAATGCAATTCTACTCTAATGCATAAACAGTCCTAAAGCTACTCAATAATGGCTAAATGTGCTAATAAATCATGCAAAAGATGTGAATATACTAAGGTAAAACATGGTGAAATATATGAACATCAACAAGATTTATGAACTCGGGCTTTTTCTGGGTGGACTTTTTTCGGGTTCGGGCCGGGCTGGGTTTTTTTATCCACCACAACATCCTTACGTTTAACCCAAAACATTGGTAGAAACAATATATTTATAGCACCCACACCCACTTTTCCAATATTTAATAACAAACACACCCACTTTTTGCTACTACTATATTTTTACCCTATGAAATGACATTTTGCCTCATAAACTTACTAAACTATCTCTAACTCTCTCTCTCTACATGTATCATTTTCTTTCTTCTTTTTCTCTTCTACTTTATTTTTTTAATTCAACCTCATTTTTTTTTCTCAATCAAACAATAAATATTCTTCTTTCTCATTTGCCTTTTTGCTCTTTTTTTTTCCCCAACATTACTTATTCTTAGCTTTCTTTTTAAGAAATTCGAAACAACAAACAAAAAACTGAACATCAAAACTCAATAATTTTTTAGAAAAGCTAGATTGCAAAAAAAAAAAAAAAAAAATTGAAGAACATGATTTTAAAAGAAAACCCAGAATTCGTACACTCACACCATCCCTTGAAATTAATTTTAAAAACTTCATTTAACATAAAACCTAGAATTTTTTGGAATACACTAGATTGCCAAAAAAAAATTTGACGACTATGATTTTAGAAAAAACCAGAATTCGTATATCCAGTGATACTCCCTTAAATTTGACTTTAAAAACTCACTGTATCCATACCACCATGATCATGTGGATATGACGATGAATATGGTTTGGGTACAACGACACATCGAATCCATACGACCATGATCACGTGGATACCATTGCAATTTGTAGATACAAGTTACACATGTGGATAGTACCTTCAAATCCATATGGAGTTAGTACCTTCGAATTCATACCCCCCTGAACCCTAGCCCCTACAACATAAACCCAAAACATAGACAATAAATCAACATACATCATCCTAAGTCCAAAAACCTAAATTCTTAAACCTAAACCAAAAACCCTAAATTCTAAATCCTAAACCCTAAACTCTAGAACCTGAACTTTGAACCCAAAATCAAAACCCTACACCTTAAACCTAAAATCCTAAACTTTACACCCTGAATCTTAAATCCTAAATCTTGAACCCAAAACATAGACACATCATTCACCTAAGTTCTGATACATATACCTTAAACCCTAAACCCTAAACTATAAGTCATTTATGTTACTTCAAATACGAAAGACATCCACAAAACCACATCCAACCAACCACATTACATACTCAAATTATGAATTTAATAGTCTAATCAAGTAAGTATCCACAATTTACCATCCACTTATCATAAACAAATATTCAGCTAATATTGGATAATATATAACTTTTTTTTTTGTCAAACCGGAGATTTCATTAAATCATGTAGTACAAACTGGGAAGGAGAGTAGAGCCGATTTAGCTACCTCATTGGCTCTTCTATTGTTTTCTCTCTTGACAAATTGGAAGTTACAGAAATCAAAATCTAAAGTATAGCAAAATGCATCTTAAAATGTAGAAAAAATGTAATTATAATTTTTTGTGCAAAAAAATATATAAAATTTATTAATAATAGTTAATAAATGATAATAAAGATAAAAGAACGAGAAAAAGTGAAAAAGAGAGAGAAATAGATCATTGAATAAGAAAAAAAACTTTACTTTTTAATTATTTGGACAAACAGACAAAATTCTTTTAGTTACATTTTAATTACATCTCCTTTGTGGCTTTTGGATCTTCCACCATAGTAAATATCTAAGAGCCACAAATAATTACCACAAAAGTAATTTCTAATGTCTTTGAAAGAGAGACAAGCGCAACGTTATCTAGATTTTATGTCAAATTTACAAAAACCATCTCAAAAATACACTATGGTTGGAAAGTGGGTATGGATGGAAGCAAGTCTTGGAAAAATATATGTAATTGTCATTGTCTCTTTATGAGAAAGTACACTATGTTTTGTGAGGTAACATCTTAAAATAACATATGATTTATTATACCCCTAAACTATTCAACTAATTACAATTATTTATTATAATTTATTTGATGTAATTAAAAATAATTAATTTTGTAGACATTTATCACTTCGACTACTTCTTAATTTAGTCAATAGTGATAATTTAATGCATTTCTAGGATCAAGACATTTTCACAATCGACATATTCAGTTTTTTCCTTTAGATAACACTAAATAATTGGAGCCAAAATTTGTAGTGGAGGCAATCACTTAGCATCAGAAAATTTGTTTAGATCAAACGAATGAGTTACTTTAACTTCGACACCATGCGTTTTTCTTCCATGCTTTCAACGTGTTTTCTTCTTAAACATGCAAATTTTGAATAGAGATTTTAGTCATAAAAAAAATTGAAACAGACTTTGAAGGAAAATCACGTTCAACGTGATGGAGCCTACGAAGCAAACCATTAATATTGTGTTGAAAACTTTTTGGAATTTCAAATATTACAGTCGAAAAAGTGTAAAAATTACTGATCTTGAGAGTCTATAATGACTTTTTTTTTGTAACAAGAAAAAAAATGTGTATCATTTTTGTGAAAGAGAGGGAGTAACAAAATTGATTAGGAAACAAATAAATACTTCCGTTAGTAGCTAGACAAAGAAATACTTCCGTTAGATTGGAGGGCTAATAAAAATATACCTAATTGAATTTTTTGAAACGAGAAGCTTCAAAATTTATACTCCCTCTATTTTACAAAGGCTGTTGTATATAACATAAACCAAGATCAAACTAATTGGTAAGCAAATTAGATCGTCTACTTATTTTGTTTTTCTTTCTTTTTGTTTCGGTAATATAGTTTTCTTTTTGTTTGGGTAATATAAGTTTAATGTTTTGATTATATATATGATAATCTATCTGTATACTCTTTAGATAGGACTAGTAAATACAACCCACAATTATCTACATACTAGATGGGTTGCCTACATGTGTGGATGATGTATTTAGTTGTTTATACATTTTTATTAATTTATGATTATGGTAGAAACATGTATAAATATATATATATAAATATATTATACATATATATGTATTTCACTTATATTTTATTTTCTATTTATGTAATTTATTTTAATTTACTTATAGTTTAATATAACTGATGTAAAACATTCTAACATCATAAAACTAAAAAATTTTACTGATAAGATTTTGTATTTATGTAACATCTTACATATATTATTTAATATGAAAAATTAAATTAACAAAAAATAAGTAAAACATACCTAAATATAAAGCAAAACATCAAAAAAAATGCCCTAAAATTCCATCTAAATAGTTTTTTTTCCTCAAATACTACACGTTCCATATTTTTCCATTAATACTATTCATTAATAAACACAATGACTCTTTTACCCTTGCATTTTACAAACCCAAATTGTGTTAAGATTTTATAACTCCAATTATTTTCTTCGACGAGATACAATGGCACCAACTTTTCCGATGAGATATTCCGGTAACGATTAGCTCCATCGTTGTGTTCCATCATTTCCGGCGATATCTGTCAACTTTGTCTAGCTCTGATGTCAGTTTAGTGATCGATTCTGCTCAATTTGGTAGTGGTTCTTCTCGATTCGCAAGTTCAATTTGGTAGTGGTTCCTCTCGATTCAGATCGAGATCTAGCCTCGATCGCAAGGGGATCTATACTTTGTTTGTGGGGAGTGGACACAAAACGATAGAGGAGTCTAGGATCGCAAGGTGATCTATACTCTGTTTGTCATGCTATACCTTCTCTTGTGGATTCTGTTTGTCTTCTTTTTCACCATCACCATCATTTGGGCTCACTCTTTCTGGTACATGATGACTTTGTTCGTCATCTTCTTCTTTATCAAGACCATCATTTAGATTCTCACCTTCATCCACATGATGACTTTGATTGTCATCTTCTTCCTCACCACCTTCCTGAGGAAGGTTCTCTTCATCACCCTACAAGCAAAAAACGTTTTAGGAACCTTTATTAGCTTCAGAAGACTTTCCTATAAAATTAAATAACAGGAAAAAGTTGTATAATAAATCTTACATCAACAGCTGAATCGAGCTTCTGGGTCATCTCCTCAGTTTGGGTCATTTCCTCATTCGTTAAATTGAGTTTTTCGGTTAACTCCTCTGTTTGGTTTAACTCCTCCATTTGGGTTTCGCTTGGAGTAAAGAATTGGAGATGAATTATTTCATTTGTCAATATAATGTGTTAGAATATTTATAAAAAGTTCTAAGAATCATTTCATTTACCTCAACAGTTAAAACTTCTGGATTTGTTTCACCTTCATTCTCTCTATGCAAGAACCGTATTTGTTCTTTTCCAAAAAATTCTTCTTTCTTTGATTTGTCCATCAAAACACTGATTCCTTTTTCAAGAATTGTTCGCACTCTTCTTTTGCTCCATTTGTTCTCATACCTAACTTCAACTTCTTGCAGCAATAGTAGCTGAAAAAAAACATTAGAAAATTTTAGTGCATTGATTAAGAATACTTTCCCAAACATTCAAAATACAAGTACAAAACCAATTCTTACCTCCTTCTGAATCTGAGTCTCAGAAGTCAGAGGCACATGCACTGTTTTTTGTTCAGTGGGAGACCTGTTAGATGGCCGGATCCCATCACCACACTGCAAATATAAATCGTTTTTAGGAAGCTTTAGTGCATAATTAAGAATACTTTCCCTAACATTCAAAATACAAATAAGAAACAAATTCTTACCTCTTTAGGAATCTGAGTCTCAGATGTTTGAGCCACATGCACTTTATTTTGTTTAGTGGGAGAACTGTTAGTCGGACGAATCCCATCACCACTCTGCAAATACAAATCATTTTTAGGAAGCATTAGTACATAATTAAAACTACTTTCCCTAAAATTTAATTTGCAGAGTAAGAAACCAATTCTTTACCTCTATAGGAATATGAGAGTCAGAAACCTGAGTCACATGCTCTATATTTTGTTCAGCGCATGGAGAACTGGGGAATGTTGGGTTTGTAATTGGAGAACTGGGAAATGGAGGCATTCCACTATCTTGGTGTAGATCCTACAACACAAAATGAAAACGGTTAGCAATTACATGCATGAAAAAAATTTCTTAAAGAGGAACCTGGAAGTTGATAAAAAAAATATATTTGACCTGATCGTCTGTATTGGTAGGTTTATATCTTCCCAGAATCTCCTCTATTTTCGATAACCGGCAATTGATATCTTTGAATCCATCTGTAACAATGTTGTACAGTTTGTCTAGTTTCTCCATTAGTGACTCTCCAGAAGAGGGTGACTTTAGCGTCTGCTTGTTATGAAATTGATATGATCTCATAGTAATTTCTTCCATCACTGCCCCAAAATCTAGTGCTTTCTTTTGCCAGTCTTCAAATGTCAGTTTGTAGCCCTTGTTCAATATGTCTACCAACAAATTCAAATCTTGGTCATTAGTGTCTTCCAAGAAGACTTCATCTTCGACATCATCAGGTATTGAAGGCAATATGTGAATAACCTTCATCTGCAGAAAAACATTTTCGGATTAGTAAGACAATCCCAAGTTACTATTAGTTCTTCAAAATTAAGAGAAAATGCTTATTAACACAACTTACATTATTTGATACTTCAATATTCTCCACTTGAGCAATTGATGGATTAATTGTGTGCGTGTATTTTTCACACAGATATGTTGTTGGTTGCTCAATTACACTCAATGTGCTGAAAGATGACTGTAAAATTGGAAAAGACTCGAGAATCCCCAAGTGTAATGCCAACGGATATCCATACAAGTCATATTTATTCTTCGTCAGATTTGATTGGACATTCTTCTTAACTCATGTAATCAGAAGATTATATGCATCTTTCCCCCAAGGATAATTAGCCAAGATATCCAGATGTTGAATCCTCTTAAGGTTTTTCGTAGGAAGCTTATTTCCTTTGTACCTCTGTAAAAAGATGCATTCAATCAATATCACCATCGCTAAAGCGAACCTCTCATCTGCTGCCTCTGAATCAGTTTCTCGTAGAATATCACAAAGATATTCAAATGTGTGAGAATTTTCAGTGTTAGCCCAGTCATAAAGATTCTCCTTTTCATTTTCATTACCCTCCCATGCAGAGCATTTCAATAGAGTGACCATATGGAATTCTCTTATTGAGAATCTCATTGGTTGTCCTCCAAAATGCAGCCAAAGTTCATTTTCCTTTGATACTTTTAAGCTCATTCTCAGAAAACAGTGCACCATTTTCTCTTACATCATCAATCCTCTATTGATAACCTTCAAAAGAGGTCCTAGGAAGGAATTCTTGATCCTCTCATACTCTGCAACCGAGAGGATGCTTTTCACTTTTGTGATGCAATCGTAGTTTGAAAAGTGGTTTATTTTCACGTCAGATCTAGGCTCCTCTCCGATGTTAAAACATAGTTGAGGAAGTTTGATTTCTGCTGGGAAAGAATCACCCATATCCTGCAACAAATAAAAGAAAGATAAGAAACACATATCGTGTCAGGAAAGTGATCCTAAATTATATAGATGCTTTCATGAATTTTAAAAAACAAGCATCATACTCTAGCATCGCCATTGTATTCAACAAAACTATCATCCCCGTTGTTACATCAATCCGCTCTTGGCCATGACTATCATCCCCAAAACTATCATCCCCATTGTACTCAAAAAAACTATCATCCACATTGTAACCCACAATTTAGAATATTTTTTTACTAGAAAATCATAAGAATCTACTGGATTTTTCACCCAAATTGTTTAGGTTTTTGTTTCGCACACAATTGTTTCAAATATCACACACAATCATTTCAAATTACACCCAAATCATAAGAATTTAAAAAAAAAATCACCCAAAATTGTTTAGGTTTTTGTTTAACACACAATCGTTTCAAATATCACACACAATCATTTCAAGTTACACCCAAATCATAAGAATCTACTGAAATATCAAACACACACACACACAATCATTTAAATTTCACAAAATCAAACCGTAAATCACACAATCGAGAACAGTACGTTAAAATGGATCTGAAGCTTACATATAAATGGCAATAAACTGATGATAAAGTGTCGTGTGAGGAAGATTGATCAAATAAGAAGATCCGCGGAGACGAGATTCAACAAAAACACTGACGGTGAGGAAAAACAAGGCTAGATCTCGATCTGAATATTGAGGATTTTTGGTGACTAAGGTGATCTGGATCAAGGTATCCCGAAACGGCGAGTCGAAGAAAAGTATTCCCGAAACGGCGAGATATGCCAGCGATTAAGACCGGCGAGGCGACGAGAGTCCGATGATCAGATCTTTTCGTCTCAAGAGAGAGGAGATGCAAACAAGGATTTGAGAAATGTGAGAGTATTTTCGTCAAATGTTTTAATTAAAAATGTTAGAAATGAAAATTATTGGGTTTTGTGGTATTTTTGACCCAAAAACTAAAAATGATGGTATCCATGACAATTGCCAAAAAAATATATTTATGTATGTATTTTATAATAAAAAATAAAATAGACTATCATATATCATATAATTTTTTTTATTATCGTTAGCATTTTGATAATGGGACGTGCAAATGCCAGAAACAGGAAGTTCCAGCGGCATCGGTGGCAGCTGCAGCAGTAGCAAGAATAAGAGCAAGTAGAAGTGATGATCTCCTCCAGAGAAGAAACCACCCACCCATGAAGATTATGATTGTGCTTTTCACTTTGTTTGTAATAATTATTGGACAAGGCTGCTGTTTATTTGCCAGATCATACCGATGTTGGCATAAGCTTGAAGCTTGAGGTGCAAGCTATACTAATCCTACCGAGTTATGGAACTAGGATTAATTATATTTAGGAGTTATCTAAATATGTTAGTTTACCGTTTTAGAATAGGAAAGTTGACAACTCTAGGGTTGAGCAATTGTTATAAATACCAAGAGAGCGTTTTATGAAGAGGTGCGCGTCTTAGGGTATTCTTGAGAGATGCACACAAAGTGTGTGGCATTGCCCCATCAATAAAATATAGATCTTTTGATGGTATTGTTGAAGTTCTATTCTAGTTAATGAACTCTGGACTTGGTCCCAGGGATGTAGGTTATCCGAACCCCATTAACAAAGCTTGTGTCTTGTTTACTACTATGCTCTTACATACACGCACTCGAACGTTCTCGTACTTTAGTATATAGATCTAGCCACATATATGTCTTTATTTGGTATTAGAGCAAGACTAATCCAGGTTCGATAGAGATCTATTCTTGACGTCCTGTTTTGGGTGTGTGATCCTGGTGGATTTGTGGCTGTGAAGAGTTAAAGGTTAGTGACAAGAGCCGTGAGATATTACAATTACGAAGAAAGACACAAAGAACTTGTTAGAAATAAGAGAAGTCGTTGCAGAGTTATGGTCTAATGAATATCTCAGATTATCGTAAAGACAAAATAAATGTTGAGTTCGCAGGATTTTTTGAGCCTTATCATGTTCATCTTGGCAGTATGAAAAGAAGTCATTGATGAAGAAAGAAGTTTCATGGGCCTGTTATATTGTAATAAAACAGGCCCCTGAAAGCCTTACTTTGATGAGAATGTGTTCAAATTAAGAGAGACATTGAGAGTTCTCTTCATTGTGCAAAGAAAGCTTGAGGAACGGAGCCGAGGAGAGAGTGAGCACAAAAAGCTGAATGAAAATGTCACAAAAAAAAAAGAAAAAAAAAATCAAGGGTCTCTCAGTTTGAAATCATCTTGTTAATCCTTGGTCTCCCAATTCGGAAAATTCACTTAAATTGTCTGTTGTTGTTGATGAGGAAGATTTAGTGGTTGTTGTGTGATCGTCGTTAATGGTATCAATATGGAAGAGGAATTCACAGCTAGCAATCAAGTGAGTTAAAGCGATTTCAGCTTTAGGTGTCTAGGATTTGGAATCGTGATGAGCTTGAGATGTTCTGCGACCACTAGAGAGGAACCATGTCGGAGATTCCGCAGAAAATTGCAGGGAGTGAAAGGAGTCGGTGGACGTGAATCGTATTGAGGAAGCATAGATGAAAAAGGATCGAAAAGGGTATGGTCTTAAATTCTGGTTAAAAAAAAAAAAAAATCTGATTTTGACGGAAACGTGAGAAGTTTCCAGTGGTAATAAAAGTTAGGTTAAGGAGTTCATGAAATTCAGAGTAATGTGTGATTCTGGAAATAAAAGGAGCCATCAAGAAGAAGAAGAAGAAGAAGATATTGAGCGTTTTTCTTCTCCATTGGAGGTTGTCAAGAGATAAGAGAGGAATTTCATAGTGGAGAAACTCATCAATTGAAGTCAAATCCGAATGTCAGCTGAAAAGAGTTGATAAATCGTCAAGTCTCAAGCTCAAGATCAAAATCGAGAAGCCATGATTCCGGTATGTAGGTGAAGCGTGAAGTTATTTACTCTTTCTTAACAGGTCCGTCGAGAAGAAGCTTTTGTGATGTTTTGATTTGAGAGATTTGGTCGAGACTTCTCTTGTTGGTTGAGTTGTTTTAGAAATAACGAAAGGAAGATTTATGTTCATTTGTTGGAGTTCATAAATCGATTAGTTTGGGCTGTTCTTCAAGGCTAAGTCAGCTCATGAATGATATGGAGTATCGTGGGTTGCTGATGTGATTTTTGAATGTGTGTGTCATGGCTTGAATATTTATCTTCTTGAGACACACAATCAACAAGGGGGAGAAGAATGTTAATAATGTTGAAAGCATGAGCATCATAGGAAGGGCTTCGTAAAAAAAAAGGAAAACTAGAGCTTGTTCATGTTCTTCATCTTGTTAAAAGCAAAGGGAGTTTTTTTGTTCTTGATGCGGCTAGCAATGGTTTGTGCCATGAGAAAGACTGATGAATTAATTTCAAAGATGAGCATGTGGAATATGGTTCTTAAGGATGATTCTCTGTGAAGAAGAGATGAGCAGATCTCTCTATGGATGATGAAGAGCGAATCAAATGCGTTAATACAATCATATTCAAGGAAGAAAAATGGAGAAACCTATGGAAATTAAAAGAGAAGAAAGACATTTCTTGTCGATTTCATTAAAAGCCGAAATCTGAAGTTTGTAATGGAGATGCTCACAAAATCGGAGGCATAAGCAATTAGTGATAATCACTACCTAAAAGGTCGATGAAGAAGGCTTTGTGGTTTAATGATGTTCATGTCACCTCATGAGGGAGAGTGTTAACTCAAAGAGATGCTTCGTGGTGGATAGAAACTATGCTGAAAGAAATCCATAAAAGAGTGTAAAGTCAAGTGAAACGGGTTGTTACTTTGTCTTTGATTTCCTTTGGTTACAGATCTTGGATTTTAGTATTGAAAGGCGTTCTGAAAACTTGAGAGCGAGATCTTTCCAATGATATAAAGATCGTCATCAGATCCTTGTGGTTTAGTGGGAACTTGCTTTCAAAGTTGGACTGCTTGCAGGTTGCATCATTCCGGATCTGTTCTGGGAAAGTGGCCGTAACTTTCAAACCGTAAATGCAAATCGTGATCTGTTTTTTCCTGTGTCTTCATATGACTTTTGTTGATATTCTCACTAAATTTCATAATTTTATGGGTTGGTTTGCTCCTTCATTGTGCTCTGCATCAAAACAGAGGAAAAACTGCAGAATTTTTAGTTCTCTCAAAACAAGAAGTTGTGAAGAAATATATTGAAGGTTAGATTGGAGAGCATAATTTTAGAAGAGATGATCATCTTGTCAGCTTGTAAACAGGTATGTGTGATTAACAAAGGTCATAAAGAAGATTGTATGGTTGAAGAGATTAAAAGAGATGACAGAGGAAAGATATAGCTGATGAAAAAAAGGGACAAGTGAGATATGATCTGCATTATTAAGGTTGAAGTATCTGAAAGTTTTTGGATGAAGAGGAGAAGAGGTTCTTCTCAGTAATTATCATAAGTTCAGTCATAAGTTTTCAAAGGTAATTTGCAAGGAGATATCAAGCTAATTGGAAAAGAAAATCCTATGTAAAGATTTACTCTAGATGAGAAGCTGATTGGGATCAAACTAAGATGTGTCCACTGTAGTCACAAAGACTAGAAAGACTAAGGTGAAGTCTCTATCGATTATGTCTCTGTGGAATGAACATGATGCTTGTGGGTATTAAAGATGGTTCAGAAGTTGAATCTTGTTTGATATAAACATGGGAGAATGAAGGCGATGAAGATAATGTTCGACAACATCAAAAGGGGGATCAATCAAACATGAAATAAAATGAGATTTTAAGAGATATAAGAGAATGTGTGGAGAATGGGTAAGTGGAAGTCGAGCATGTTTCCGAAAGTGAGGAAAAGGTAAATATCTTACTAAAGCGCCCGGAAGAAACAAGGTTAAAGAAATGAGAGATCTCATTGGCATGAGAAATTTGGAAGAAAAGGTTTTCAAGCTTAGGAGGGAGAATGTTGGCATAAGCTTGAAGATAGCTTGAGGTACAAGCTATACTAATCCTACCGAGTTATGGAACTAGGATTAATTATATTTATGAGTTATCTAAATATGTTAGTTTACCGGTTTAGAATAGGAAAGTTGACAACACTAGGGTTGAGCAATTGTTATAAATACCAAGAGAGTGTTTTACGAAGATGTGCGCGTCTTAGGGTATTCTTGAGAGATACACACAAGGTGTGTGGCGTTGCCCCATCAATAAAATAGAGATCTTTTGATGGTATTGTTAAAGTTCTATTCTATTTAATAAACTCTGAATTTGGTCCCGGGGATGTAGGTTATCCGAACCCCATTAACAAAGCTTGTGTCTTGTTTACGACTATGCTCTTACATACACGCACTCGAACGGTCTCGTACTTTAGCATATAGATCTAGCCACATATATCTCTTTAACCGACTGGAACAATGAAAGAGGTGACCATTGTTGTCTTGGACGAGAAGATGCCTTCTAAAGCAAGTGGCGACGAAAGCACCAGCACCACCGGCAGCAGCGGCAGCAGCAAGAAGAACAACAAGTGATGATCTTCAGAGAAGAAACCACGAAGAATATATAAATGAATAATTATTGGACTTTTTTACCCTATGTTTGGTTGTAATAATTTACCTGCTGTTTGGTTATGTAATAAGTGACACTAAAATCTATCTAATATAATGTTTCCTTATCTTAACTGTCCAACTTAAAAAATGAGTAAAGTTGAAAATAGCAAGCTCACCCTAAAAAAATCTCTGGTTCAAAGGCCGGTTTAGTACAAATTTTACTTTGGTCTCTTTTCAACTTCTCTTTTTTTACCTTTTTACTCCCACTTTTCACTTTTCACCAATCACACCCAATATATACAAGAAATAGGAAAAAAATTGAAAAATATTATATTAATGGAGAATTGTTCGTTCGAATAATGATGGAAATCTAAAATAAAAATTGACAAGTAAATATCTAGACATATTGAAAATCATATAAATAAACTGCGGCATGTTGAACAAGAACCACGCCGAGGTTTTAGGAAAAGTCAGAGATGCCTAATTATTGGTCCTATTTTTAATAGCAAAAATTTCCATGATATTAGCCGCCAATAACATAATATACATATAGATAAAGTTTGCCAAATCGTGCCTATAATATAGTTGAATTGATTTATATTGGAACCACATCGTTTCACGCATCAGTACAAATTCAATTTACTAATCCCAATTCCAAACGATTAGACAAATGTATCCAAAATTTACAAAATTAGACTTTTGCTTATAAAAACTTATTGAATTGTTTCTCTAGTTGTTGTGTATATTAATTTAGGACTAAAACTTATCAAAATTAACATACTTTTGGTAATTGAAATTAACAGATGTTTAATAAGCGGTCAAAACAAAATTTAATCAAAATATATGGATGTAACGGGTACTTTCTATAACTCTTACAACAATTGTAAAATCATCATGTTCTACGAGCTACGATCGATCATTGAATGGTTTCCGTTATCCACACAAACTCTCACAACCACTATATCATTCTTTAAAAAAAAAAATTATTTTCCAAAATCCTAAATCCTTAAAGACAGTAAGTGTCTAATTACTTAATTAGACACTGATATGTTCTAGCAAAACTGTAGTTATATGGCAAATTGCCAATAAGGCCGAGTTATCATTGTTTTTTTTTTCTTTTTCAAACTAAACTATGACATGAAGATGATGGCTATAAAATGCCAAGTCAACACGCAAACATTTTTATATCAATTCATACTTGTTGATATAAATAAGATAATTTCTTGATAAAGATTTTGGTAAGATTCCTTCAAATATTTAGTACTTATATTAATAAACTAGTAACAGAAGGAAAACTTCATGTAAAAGAGGGCTTTGATCTATCGACTCTCGGTTCCATAGGATTAGTAAATGAGGTTTTTGTAACCAAAAGATTCCTGCAAGTCCTTTTAAGAACATGATTTTATTCTTCATTTACAGTGAAAAGAATATAAATCAAAGGAAAAAAAATTAACGTAAATATACATTATTTTGTTAGATGTTGAATCTTAAGGTAAAATTCTACTTCCTAGCAAAATCAGAGAAAAAAAAAAAAATACTGGTATATGATTATATGGTTCGTATATGACATACCTCGCGGCTCGCGTGACAAATTAAGGAAGGTGGAAAAGTCGTTCTGTGACCTGTATTACCTATTAACAAAACTTCTTGTTGTTGATCTATATCTCTTATATTTGTTCAAAAAAAAAAAAAAAAAATCTACATCTTTTATATAGTAACAGAAAAACATTCTTAAAAAATTGTTGATATGTCGTGACGAGAGAACTCGAAACATATTTTATCAAATAATCTTCAATAGTTAATATTAATTACATTCATGCCAATATAGATTTCATTCGAAATTCATAAAACAAATTAAAACTATATATTATTTTTCATATTTAAAATTGTGTACCTCTTTTGTTAACATATACTTTTATCAACATTTCAAAATTAGCATTATAATAATGTCTTATAAATTAGTAAAAATAGTAGTACTCATATATTTACATTTTTAAACCAAAATTAAGTTCTTTAAAGTATCAAAAATTGTAACCTTTTAATTTGAATTTATATTATAATTCTTTTAAAAAACAACAAATTGATTTCTTTTTTTTTGAAATAATCATTTCTCCTGTTTTGTTAAAATAAAGTCCATATAAATTTAGATTACATAATTGTTGATCATTAATAGTAAAATACCAACTATTAGTTAAATATTCTTAATAATTAAAACTCTATTTCTGATTATTCACAACTTCGAGAATTCGTTAGAAATATCCTTTTTGAGATACTCCATTTCAAAAATACTCATTTTTTTGAATATTTTTATTTTTGCTCTTTTTGCACAATTACAATATGTTGAATTAATTTTTAGATTTTTTTTTTATGTTTGAGTTCTCTATTTTACATTTAGTGTATAGTTGTTAGGGGTTAAGGTTTAGTATTTGGGGTTTAGGTTAGGATTTAGAATTTAATCATTTTATTTATTAAAAATGGTAATTTTGAAAATAGACACCATAAAAGAGTATTTTTGAAAAGTGATATAAAAAAATGGTATTTTTGAAAATCCCCCATTTATATTGCCTTTTTCTAACATGTATAAATTTCAATTTAAAATATTGTTTTTTGCCTAGCATGTATAAATATTTAGGAATCTATTGAAACCACAAAAATGATATCAAATTGAATTAAATAAATTAAAATATTAAACTATTTTTGTTGATTACGAATCTTAAGTTTTAGAATAATAAGTTTTTATCTAAATCGATTTATTCCGTACATAGTGTGGATTGCTACCTAGTATCCTATTATATAAACTTTAGATTTCAAAGTTTGTAATTCATATAATCGTGACATGTGTGAGAATAAAATTTATTTAATAATTATAAAAAAAAAATAAAAAAAATCTAAAAATAAAAGGATTACAATTAATATTTTTGAAAAGTATATAAAACCAAAAGTAATATATTATATCACTAATTCTAATAGGAAAGTTATCTATTAAATTAAAAATTTCAATAGGAAAATATGTGCAATTAATAAGGAAAATATTTGTAATTTAATTGCAATTATTATTTATTATAATCATATAGTAAAAAGAAACTTATACAGAAAAATGATTAAAGCATAAAAAGGTTAAATGTGTTAAATTTAGTGATTAATATAATATAAGAAAAATAAGATAATCAAAATAAGAAATTAATGTAATTTTTATAAGTTTTTTAATCGGTGAATGATTTGATAATGTATTCAATATTATGTTATTATATTAACTTTGATTTTCAAAGTTAGTAACTCTTGTGATCGCGACACATGTCAATTTTAACAATTAAAGATTTTGTCATGTGTTATACAAAAATTTTGTTTGAACATATTCATAAATTATAAGAAATTAAAAATTTAAACAATTTAATAATTATAAATGACAGTTCATATATGTATATAAATTTTAAATTAGTAATTGTATAAGAAAAATAATTAAGAAAATTATACAATTAATTACTATAATACCATAATTAAATAAATTATACTGTCAATTGTTAATCCTAAAATAAAAAGGATTTTAAATACTCACCTTTACATAAACAAATATTTTTTTTCATAATAACGTCTTTGAATTTTTGCTTTATGATAATGTTAGTATACTTGTATTTAAAATTAGTTGGACCAGTAGTAAAACTATTAAGTATGAGATTACAAAATATGAAACAAATATATTTAAGATATTGTTACTTTTCAAATATGAGAAAAAAAGTTTTCAGTTTTATTTTTGAGAGTTCTGTTTTATTAATTTTTAATTTTTTAAAAATATTAAGTAAGATATAAATTTGATATAATGCACATTTGTTTTATAAAAATTATATATGTTACTCCTTGGGATTGAGTGTTTAGAATTAAAATCTAATTTTATTATCATGTAATATATAAAATAATTGTATTGTAAGATGGAGTGTGTGAACTCTAAATCCGGTTTTTAAAAAAAAAAATGAAATACAATTAATATTTTAAATACAACTTAAAATTTCATATATTTTTCTTACGTATGCATTAATACGCGGGCCTAATTTAATAAATTATAAATATATGGTACTATTAAATTGTGTTCTTCCACAAATATTCACTTAAATCACGATCCACACAAACTTTCAACATTGTTTAATTAGTTATGTTTATCGATATACAATACCAAATTAATTATCCAAAAATGTGCACATGTTTTTGCCGGAAATGGGATCAGTGTCATAATTGTCTCATTTTTACCGACGTGAAACCACCGTTGCCACATTGTTTGTTTATTTCAGATGAAAAAAAAAATACTTTAATTGGTTTCTTTATCTTCTAACTTCAATGATATCTAATTCTAAATAACTTGTAGTTTTCCACTAACATTCGCTTACATCACTTTTTTTTTTGAGAAACTTGTACTGAAAAAAAAGCTAAAATAGAAATTATTATTTAAAGGTTAATTAGCTAGCTAGTCTCTTTTAATTTGTAAAATGGAAAATCCTAGAATATACGCTTTGAATTTATTAAAAAGAGATTTAGTAATAGTATTGGTATGTAAATGTTGAGAAGGTACTCTCGAAAGAAAAGACAAATAAAAACAACCCTGATAAGTGATAATCTTATTAAATATTCCATTTACGTACGACTGACTGTTCGTATATTCCATTTTTATTGTCTTGAATTGAGATTAGGGAAAAAAATCCTTAGGTTGAAGAAAGAGTGAACTTTGATCAGTAAACGATAATCATCATTAATAAAGAAGATTATCTCTTCGATAGAAACAAACTAAAATTATTGTTAAATCTAAAAACAGGATAACTATATTATATATGGGTGTCATCAACTGATAAATGATGATGTTGCTTTTGGTGAAGGAAAAGGTCTTTAGAAATTTAATTTAGTATTTTATTTAATTATAGTTTCAATTCAAAGTACTCGTACTTTATTCATCAGAGAGTGTTTGGGAATTTTGTTTTCTACACAAAAATATACATATATATACGTATATCATATGCATATATAAGCAAACACAAGATAGCCAGATTTTTTGCATAAAGTGGAAATGCTTCTATGCATGAGATAAGTGATAGCTCTTTTAACAATAATATCCCCGTTTCGGTATATACGCATTCATACACGTTACAGTTGTATATGCAATCTAATGTGATAGCTTATATTCAAAACAAGGTATTTGAGAATCGCAAACTTTATCTCTAGAATTTGTTAGCTCATAAATCAAGATTACCCATTCAAATGGCTAAATGTGATGAATAAGATGACATCATTAGTTCATTACATATTCCATTAACTGATAATTTAAAAATGTATTTAACATGTTTATCATGAGTGTCATAGATGAGACACTACTAAACTTTTTGTGCATGGAAAAGTTCTTGAAAAAGATTGAAATAAACTTTAGATCTAACTTTAAACGAATGATTTAAAGTTTGATTATACTACATGCATGTTACCATTTCCTTGTTCACACGCACTACACCACCCAATAAAATTACCTAATCATTTTCCAATCATTTAATTACATACTAAAGAGAAAAAAAGGGGTTTGAACAAGGAAGGATAAAGACAAAAGACAAACAAATGTATAGTATTAATACCTAACCCCATCTATTCAAACCGCGCAATTCAATTATTCTATTGTAAACAAAGGGTGTGATCATATGTAACCATCGCCTTATAGACAAATTATTATCTATTAAAATAGTAATCAATCGGGTCCCTCTCATAAATGATAAGGATATAAAGTATTAGTTTAAAACAAGTAGAGATTAAATTGACATATGCTCGCACGTCCTCTTTCATACACAACCCCTCTTCTTCTCCACCTTCTCTCCATTTTCTCTTTCTCTCTACTTCTACTCCTCTTTCTCCATCTGCAACTCATATCTTTCCAAAAGTGATCAAGATCAACAAAACATCAAATTCTTGATTCGACCCTTCTTTCCTCGCTTAATTTCTTGTAAATATATATAGTCTATATATAGTTTATAGAGCATATATATAAACATGAAGCGAGGTCTAGATCAGATGGCGAGAAGCTACAATGATCATGAAAGCAGTCAAGAAACCGGACCCGAGTCACCAAATTCTTCAACCTTCAACGACATGAAAGCTCTCATCTGTTCTCATTCACCTAAAAGAAGGTACCATAAACATATATATATATAGATAATCTAGGATTAGAATTTTCATGAAAACTTACCATTAACTAAATTATATTCATATATTGATGTACTTGTTACTTTACAGCAGGAGATCTGTAGAGAAGAGAGTAGTGAACGTACCGATGAAAGAAATGGAAGGATCTCGGCACAAAGGAGACACAACTCCGCCGTCAGATTCATGGGCTTGGCGTAAGTACGGCCAAAAGCCTATTAAGGGATCTCCTTACCCTAGAGGTTATTACCGCTGTAGTAGCACCAAAGGTTGTCCGGCTAGGAAGCAAGTCGAAAGAAGCAAAGACGATCCAACGATGATCCTCATCACTTACACTTCTGAGCATAACCATCCTTGGCCTCTCACGTCTTCCTCTAGAAATGGACCTAAAACAAAACCCGAGCCCAAACCCGAACCCGAACCAGAGCCTGAGGTGGAGCCAGAGGTGGAGGAGGAAGAGGATAATAAGTTTATGGTTCTTGGAAGGGAGATTGAAACAACTCCGTCATGTGTCGACGAGTTCGCGTGGTTTACGGAGATGGAGACAACTTCATCGACGATTCTTGAAAGTCCAATATTCTCATCGGAGAAAAAGACTCCTGTATCGGCTGCTGCGGATGACGTTGCAGTGTTCTTTCCGATGGGAGAAGAGGATGAGTCTTTGTTCGCCGATCTCGGCGAGTTACCGGAGTGTTCGGTGGTGTTTCGTCACCGGAGTAGCGTAGTTGGGTCACAAGTCGAGATCTTTTGACACGTGGTGGTATTGTATTGGATATTGTTGTCGCTCACATGGGAAGCGTTGTACGCACGGCGTTTTTTTATAATTTAGTTTCTCAACGGTAATCAATAAATCATCATCTAAGACTCTCTTTCTCTATACGTTGTTATGAAATGCAAAAAACAAAAAAAAAACAAATAAATATGATTCGATTTTGTAATTCCTTTTTTTTTTCTTACTTATGATTCTCTACTCTTTGAGAATTCACCTTTTACTCTATTTATGTTTTTTCGGGGGTTTTTCTTCTTTTACTAGTTTCTTTATAGGGTTGAATTGCAATGTAGTTAGCTGAATAAAAATGGCTGTCATTTTTATGTATATGTAATCGATGTCGATCTTATTTATTTTTTATCTACATTGATTTTTAAAGAGTAGTACGTTGAGAAGTGAGAGTTCATTTTGTCATATTACAGGGAACTTTTATTGTACTTCTCTTATAATTTTCTAAAAAGAGCAACTACTAAGATTACTCTTAAATGCATGTAGCGAAAAATTAAAGATGACTGTCAAATCGGTATATAGATGTAAATTTGAGAGAATAATTAAGGGAAACCAATCAAAATCAAAATTTAGAGATTATTATATTTCATTCGTTTTTGGAAAATAATTAGACAGACTATGGTTGTAGCTTATAATGGTGGGAAAAAAAAACTAACAATAAATCATTTAGGTTGGATGGTAGAATTCACAAATTTTTCAAAGTAAACTTGGCCTAATTAAATTATTAGATACTTTCTTATATTGGAACAAAAGTTTGATACTCAACGCTCACTTTGTTTGTTCGCTGGAGTGTTGTCTGATTAGCTAGCATCAAAGTTCGTTGTAGACATATTGTTGCTGGATTTAATTAGATAGATCCTGAATATTACTAACGACAAAAAATGCTAATCAGTTTTATAAATCTAAAATATCATAGTAGATACTAAACAATCACATTTTCGGGACTTCATCTCCCAAAACAATAACTTAAAAGAATAAATTGGTGGTACATGCTTACGTACGTGAATTAAATAAAAATTACGCGAAAATTTATAGCACAAATAAATAAAGGAATTAATTAGTTGTGCTATGATTCACGTTACCAGACCTGCCAAACTCTCTGTAATTACTATTATTAAAGTTTCGTACGTAATTCTTTATATTATGTTCAAACTGTAGTTCTGACTTTTAGAGTTTTAAAATTTTAAAATTGCGGCAGTCCAACCTCCTCTACATAATTTTATTATGGAATGTTTATTGAATTTTAGAGGTAGTGTCTTTTCTGTAATATAGAGGTACCAAACTATAATTAAAAATTACTTGATAATAAACTGTAATGAGTAGCCAAATTTAAAGGAAGTCTAGTTTGTACTTTGTAGTAACGAATTATATATATTTACTATTTTTGTATGTATAAAATGTACTTATTGGAAATACTTAACCAGGAAGAAATATTGGTAAAATCGCGGCATCTTATATGAATGTTATCTTTGTTAGTCGGAAGAAAAATAAGATTTTTGGAGTTCTCACTAACCAAGAACGATGAAACACATTATTCACATTGTTTCCTGCATATATCCAACATCTTTATCTATTTCTTCGAGCTGTTAGACATTTTATATTGAAAAATAAGATGAGTTCAGAATTATATAAAACATGATATAAAAACACTAACACACAACCCGATCTGTAGTAAGATAGTCATAGTTCCTAAATAATCCTCTACTAGGTACTAAACCCGCGGAAAACCGCGGGCTAAATTTGTTTTGATAAAAATTTGTAATAATTTATTTTGTTATTGTGTTATTTATTAATTTTTAAAATCTAATGGTTAAACGGAACTGGTACAGATTTTATTCGATTAGATTTTTGATAAAAATTTAACCCGTTCTGATTAAAAAAAGTTGATAAAATTTGTAGTTGTAGATTTTATAAAATTAGATTTTTAAAATCTTAGCTGTTAAATTTTTAATAATATTTTTTTTTCAAGTACGAATTAATTTTAGATTGGAATAGATTTTATTTGCTTTTGTAGATTTAATTTAATTTGAGCTGTCTACGATTTTTTTGTTTATTAATAATTAATGATTAATTAAATTTTTCTAATGGCAATTGAATGTAATTTTTTACACATTTTAAGGTTAATTTCATATTTGTACTTCCCAATTAATATAGTAGGATTATTAATTCGAAAGTATATTTTCCAAAATAACTTTATTTTTTTGTAAAATTTACATAATTAAACTTTTGCTATTTGAATAGATATCAAAATTTGAAGTTATTATTTTTAATATCCAAAAAACATATTTCAAATAATTATAAAAGAAATTAGTATCAAGAATTTAAATATTCTAGATACTTTTTTAATTAATTTGCTAAAAAAATATGAAGTTTTGCAGATTATGTTATGGAGTGGATTAAAGTTTGCATAAATATAATAGTTTAGTTTTTTTTATGGATTGGTTTACTAAAATACACAAAAGTTTGCATAAATATAATAGTTTAGTTTTTCCAATGAATTCACCAATAAATTTAGTGACACCTGTCACTTTTTATCTTAGAAATGTTTCTTATGTTGCTCAACATAGAAACATATCTTCTCTTTTCCTCTTCTCTCTTTTCATTTTATTATTTTTTTTAATAAAAACATCTCATATAGTAACGCTTGCTGGACATGCCCTAAGTAACACTTTGTACATAGCTAATTTTTTAAAAATGTGTTCTATTTAGAGGTCGTGTCTGCCTTTTCATCCAATCAAGCTGAATGTTTTTTTCAAAATTTTTAAAAAAGTTTCATGCTTACAATTCATTTAATATATTGAAATTTCGTAGTTATGTAATATAGTTTCTCTAAAAAAAATTATTTAATAATGATTTTGAAAGACCAAATCATATTAAGTTTATTTAAATTTGAAAATCAATGAATATGATCACAAGAGCTTGTTAATTTCTGCTGAAAACACTTATTAAATTCTTTATTGCTTTTTTCTGATATACATATACGGTCAGCCATGAAAACCCAGTTACATTCATAACAATGATCTCTGTCAGCTCTATATACATCAAACAATGTAACATGATTATTCCAAGCAAACTTGCAGAAGAACAATGTAGTTCTAAACCAGTTTGGTTTAAACTTCCATCGAAAACCTTCTCCTGGCCGCAACACATGATCACCTAGATCATCGTCTTTAGATCTACAACTTATTGTCAAGACTGTTTGCGGGATGATATTGTTTGTGATTGTGACAACGGTTTTAGCAAAAGATTATAGAGAAAAAGACAAATATTTTCGATGAATTTTTCATATTCTTTTGTTATTGCATATGTTATGTTTGTTTTAGATTCACATGGTATAAGCCTAGTTTTCTATTTATATGGAACTAAATTTTATATGAAAAGAAAATTTATTTCTTCTTATCCTCACTTAAAAACTATCTTCTACTTTTTGTGTAAATTTTATTTCTTCTTTTTCTCACTTAAAAATTATTTTCTCCCTATTATGTTTCTTAGATGAATTATTTCATTTTCTTTTAAGTACACAATGAAAATCTTAAACTCATTTGATTCTAGCTTACAGTGAAATTGTATTTTTAAATTATATCCTTTAATTCCTGACAAATTTAATTTATATGCTATTTATTTAATTACTAAAAAGATATTAAAAAATGATAAGATATTTTGTTAGTATAAATTTATATTTAAACTTAATGAATATGAAAATAGTGTATCTAAATTTGAAAGTAATAACTCGTGTAGAAAGACTACAACGCCACTTGTCAGCTTCTTGGAACATGGCTTTGAAGAAACCTTACTATTATAGAAAATTTGTTAGAAGTACCCCTTTTGGGATATCTCTTTTCAAAAATATTTTTTTTCTGAACATTTTTATTTTTATCCTCTTTTACACAATTCCAATATGTTAAATTAATTTTTAGAATTTTTTTTTAAGTTTGGGTTCTGTATTTTATATTTAGGATATAGTTTTGAGAAATTAGGGTTTAGTATTTAGAGTTTAGAATTTAGTTATTTTATACATAGAAAAATGTATTTTTGAAAATGAACAACATAAAAGGATATTTTTAAAAAGTGATATAGGAAAAGGAGTAATTTTGAAAATGAACAATTTAATTGCTCTTCAATTGGTATTGAGTTGTGAAATATATTAACTTTAATTTAACAATCTGAAACGCAATGATGGGTTTAATTGGTGTTGTTAAGAATTTTAACCATGAGATCATTTTATTAACGTTCATAGCACTGAAAAAATTCACTTTTTCCAAACAAAATTTGATAACAGTTGACTAGGTTTTGCATATATCTTACTTTCTAAGGGCAAGTCCAATGGTGGGTTTTAATTTTGAGACTCTTATCTACTGTTTGGATTTTTTATGAATATATTATGTACTGTTTTAAAAATAAGAACTCTTGATCTCCTAATTAAAATTATCCCTTCCAATGGTATGATATAATTTTGAGTCTCTTATTTTTAAAAATATAGTTTTTTGAAATTTAAGAATTTTAAATAGAATATAAGTAGTATAAATGTTTAAACATTTAAGATTTTATAAAAATAGGAAAATATTGCATTTAATTAATTTTTAAACATACAAAACATAATACATATTACAATAGAAGTACAATTCATAAATGGGGAAAAGATTTTAAACAACTACATGTTAATGCTTAATAACTAACTAACTAGTCAAGCAAGAGAGTCGTTGTTGGTATATAATGATTTAGCTTTTGGGTCGTGTACTCTGACTGATATATTAGGCGCAGTAGGAAAAGTCAGATCGATCTTGAGAATTCTGCATACCGTTAAATAGACATCCTCATTAGGAGCTGAGGTAGTTTAGTCTGTCATGATCGATCTGATCTTGAGGTTTAAGTTTCTTCTGTCATTGCCAAGTAGTCTAAGGTTCTAACACATTGTTTTCCTCTTGTTACTTGACTGAACTGACCACCCAAAGTCAGCAATTTTCAATCTCCCCTGCGTATGTATTATGAAATTACTAATTATGAACAACATCCTGAGTTCTCAATGCAAAAACAAAAAAAGGACTAACCAATATACACACATCACATATACCTCATGATCGAGCAACAAGTTTTCAGGTTTGATGTCTCTATGAATCACACATTTTCCATGACAATAGGCTATTGCCTGACTAAGACTTGCAATGTACTGAAAATCCAAGAAAACAGAGAAACAACACAGATCAAGAAAAATTTAATTGATTTGTCCACAAGAAGAGTGCTAATTTTACCACTTCCAGAGAAACAAATAATCTCATTGACAATATAGGCTAGTGCCTGACCACAACAAGCAAGTTTTCACAAACCTCAAAACAGATAAAGCCAGTGCGGTTTGAAAACCAAGCAAAACCAACCAACCAACATTGCAACAAAATGATGATGATCTTAAAAGGCAAAATAGAGATAAAGAGAGAGAGCAAGCAAGCGAGGAGGAGAGTCACAGTGGTATTCCATATCGAAGATGTAAGCCATCCACATTCTGATCATTTACAAAACAACATATAATTTAAAATTAGAGATGTAAACATAGAGACAAGATGCTTACTCAGCAAAACATAAACCAGCTTCTTGAAGATACTTAAATAAGAACAAGAAATAAAAAATATATGCAAAACACCAAGAAGAATATGAAAAGAGGACACAGATCCAAACCGTTTAATCATCTTAGCAAGTTCTTCGATCAGCATTTTCCGAAAACCAAAACCAAACAAAGACCAGAGTTAGCACAATGGTGAAATTGACAATAAACACGCCAATATTATAGCAACCAAATCCCTTTATCAGACCTCATTTGCCAAACATTTGACTTGTTAGATTAAAACAATGATAAACAAACAGTCAAATTCTACACACAAATTCAGACAAAGGCATTCAATGTTAATTTTTTTTTTTTGAATTTAACGTTAAATTATATTCAAAGAAAAATAAACGTTTTACATCAGTGATACAAAAAATTGCTCAAACACTGTTTTTTGCTAAAACAAAGATTGACATTTAGTAAAATCTTGTTGCAAACCAAGCCTGAATGAGAGTGCCATCGACATCAGACATTGTACTTAGTCTGTTGCGGACATTTTTATCGATCAACTTCACCAGTTTCTTCACAATGTTAATTTAAAGAGACCCACAAGGAATAAAGGCACCTAGCTCATCTTAAGATGCTTGAAATAACCCCATTCTAATTCTTCCAATTAACACAACACAATGCAAGTCCAAAAACAAGTACGGTAAAACCTAAAAAACGATATTATACGAATCATGAAGTAATACTAATTGTTCAACTCTTCAATAACCATCCCAACCCATCTAAAAAGACAAGATGATAAGGCGTTCATGCGATCCAAAATCAAACACTAGGACAACACACACGAAGAATCAACTGTAAGATTCACGATTGAGAGAGATTGGCGACAGAGAGCGAGAGAGAGACAAGGAGAAAGAATCGGGCCAAAAAAAATTTGCTCTCAATAAAACTTTATCCAACCATACGGTGACACGTCACAGTCTCTTATGTGAAATCGAGTATACTAAATAAGAGGAGCTCTTCGTTTTTTTTTCCTTTCTGATTTATTTTTTTCCTACTTTTTGCTTAAAACTCCTCCTTAAAACCTCCGTTGGAGAAGGTCTAAGTTTCTATATAATAAAGTTGAGAATTGAGATAGTTTATTTGTCTAGTAAACCAAGCCATAATGTTTTAACAGATTTATGGATATTGGGCATTGTCCCTACCATGTATTGGTCTTTTGGTTATAGGCTTTTTTTTTTCTTTTTTTTTTTCAAACAAGGATTTTCATTACTTAAGTCCTCAAAAGAGGATAGTTCATACAACGGAAAGCTAGAAGAATACAATGAAAATAAAAATAGTGGTTCCATGAGTTTTCCAAATGAATGCTCAGCTTTGAGAGGCTTGCAGCGTTTGAAAGATCTATCGGAACCATAGCGGATTCGACCATGAAGACGAGCTTCGCGAAATCCTCAACCAACAAGTGGTTATAGACGGCTCGCGCAAATAATGCAATTGAGCTTTTTGAAGGGTGCTCCACAGGGGAGACATATCTTTGGACCCTAGCCGGCAAGAGAAAGTTCCAAAACATACCCATAAGGTGTTTTAATCTTTTAGGCTCATATCTCAATGCTTTAGGTGTAGCTACAATCGGGAAACACAAATGATAAACATAAATCCGTAACAAAGCAGGTAGGTCCTCCCTTACATGAAGCCAAAAGCCATGAAGGTTAAGGAGATCCACACAAAGCTTGTAGTCGGTTGTATATTGGAGAGAAAGATTATACCCGAGCTTACCACCTTTAGGCGAATGGACAATGGGGGGATTGGGGGTTTCAAGAAGAATGAACCTGAAGTGATAAATGCAATACAGTAACAGAGCAGGTGGGTCCTCCCTCACATGAATCTCTTGGCCATGGAGGTTAAGGAATTCCACACAAAGCTTGTAGTCTTAATTGCATTGAAAATAAAGAACAAAGCCTAGGTTCAGTTGGTGGTACTTGGGGTTGGGAGTAGCAATAGAGGTATGGGTGTTAATCTTAGGTGATTCTAATGACCAAGCTCTCATATGATGTTTGTACCAACATAGCAGCAGCGATGAGTGACTATGTTCCAATTGCTGTCTTCGGACAATTGTACTTATGAATCGGTTCAAAGATATACTATGGAAGGATAAAGAACGTAATAAATCAGACCTGGATTTTTGTTAGCTTCCTCAGAACCGAGAATAACGGAAGAATTCGTTTCAGAATTGAGATGTGGAGCGTCGCTGGTAAAGAGGGGTTCCTCGAGATTCAGGATCGACGATGAAAAGGTGAGCAGGGTTTGGAATGGGAGGGGATTCGCCGGAAAGCACCTCTTAACTACATAGAGGTTGGAAGCACCATCGTCCAAGGGTTTAAAGGAGGGTATTCGAAAAGATTGAGACTTTGGCCAGAGAGACAGTAACGCATAGAAACTAAAGGAATAAAAAGCGATAACGGGACAGAGATCCCGACGCCGGCAAGCATAAGCATTGTCGGCGCCGGACATAGATGTTTGGTGAAGCGTCTCGATAACTGGGGCAGAGAGGTTTTTCGAGTTTTTTTATTTTTCCACCACAAAAACTATTCCGTGGTCTTGGTTATAGGCTTTAAAATGATATTTTAAATATGAACTAGTGTTGAGAGTTTATTACGTTTGTATTTCGTGTATTGTGTGCTATTGTTGGGTGGGCGTCAAACTGCGAACATCTCTCGACGTTCGACTTCTGTATACACAAGACGCTAGAACTTGAATATTTGAAAAATATGTACCCTTTTTATTTTTAGCTTACGTTTTACCAGTTTTTGTCAATGATACTGTTCATATTTTGAATTGATGAGAAAGATATTATAATATATATATGAAAGAAAGTAAGATAAATAAATATAATTTTTAATATAAAATTTTCATTTCTATATTGTTGTTTTTCTTACTTTAACTTCTGTTTTACTCACAAATGTTTGATCTATTACTTTCTCTCTTTCACTCTCTTTGATTCACTTTCATTGGAATAGAGAGAAAGGATCCAAGAAGCATTTATGCTTAACCTTCTACATTGATAATCTTGGATAAGGTTCTATTACAACATCACAACACTTATATACTTAGGTTCATTGTTAACCTAATTATTATAGCAAACACACTTAACCCACAATAGTTAATGGGCCTTTACTACACTCATGGCCCATAGCCTCTTTCTTTCTTCTTCTTTCTTCTTTCACCTTCGAGTATACAAAAGCTCTTCTCTTCTTCTTCTTCGATGCTTACCATCTTTGTGCTCTTCATCCTCTCACCTTTCTCTTTGTTTACTCCACTTGCAGGATTAACCAATTAATCAACTTCCAACATATATTTATCTAATAAGTTCATTTTAAATAAAATTGTAATAATAATTAGAACATTATTTTTATAATATATATGAATTTCACTTGAAAATAATTCTTAAATTTATTGAGTTATCACTGTTAATTTAAAGAGAAATATTTTTTTTTTGTTTAACATGAGTATATAATAAAACTTTAAAGATCTTTCTTTGACCTAAATAATAAATTATGTATTTGTTTATGCTTATCTTTATTCCTCTTCAATTTTGATGAGAAACTAATTTATTTTTGTAGTTCCTCTTATGATGTGTGTCACATGTTTTCAGTTTGATATTACTGATTACCTTTTTTGTCAAAAGTGGTTACCAAAGAAAACTTTAATAAAGTCTTACAAATTACAACAAAAAAATCATTAAATTACAAAAGGGATTACAAATTCTGTCCAACAATGTCACCATCGTTATTAAATGTAGACCTTTCGGCCCAACCAAAGATTGAATTTTATTTACTCTTCAATGAAAATGCACGTACCATAAGTATATCAATCCAATCGAGCAAGTGATACGACAAAAGGAAAAATATGAAAACAATTATTTTCCTTTTAATCAACATAAAAAAAAAAAAAAAAAGAAATGAAAGATTAACGACACCAGTAGCTGCGTTCAAGGAACTCATGTTCTTTTGTTCTTTTTCATTTTTTCATCGACCAACACTCGCATTTTGTTTTTCTTAACTAAGAGAACAATGCAAAGTTTATTGAGACAAAGCGAATACTTTGGGGCACAAAGAAATAGTGTGTCTGAAGTCAGATACCTTAGCCTCTGACATCGATCAACATGTCAGGTCCCATTTTGCTACCAATATCCCCACTCATGTTTTTTTTTTTTTGCTATTATCCATGCATATACAAATTTTTTGCTCTAGTAAAAATTTATCTTCTTACTATGGGGTATCATGTTAATATGTGTAGTTGATAAAAACTAGAGTTCAATATATACATGGCCGGTTGAAGTATTGTTTCGCTAAAAAAAACAAAAATTCATAAACTTTTAAATTAATTTTATATACTATACTATTTGTTTTAATCTCAGTAAAAGAAAAAGAGAACAAAAATTTGCAACGAGTAAGTCAGCAATTGTGATAATGAGAGAGACCCATTCCGTGTTCTTGGTCGTTGAAAAAATAAAAGTGTCACCCAACTCTTGTATTTCACATTCGTGTATTTTTCAATTCTTGTATTATAGTTTACGAGTTGCGACCAAGTTCGGCTACGTTATTTTCATTTTTCGCAAATATGTATTCACTTTCGAAGAAAAAATGGTGCAAAAGCAAAACCAATTTATGATATATACGTTTTTTTGAGCCGGCCCTGGTCTAATATGGCACTTTTACTTCATAGTTTTGTCATATTGGATACCATATTAATTATACACTATAAAGTATTATATCTGCCAAGCAATTATTGTCGGCAGCCCATAAGTTAGTTTGCTTAATTCTCTTTGTTAATATTTATATCTTGTATAGATAACAAAAATAAACTAAAGTATATCTCCCAAGTCCCAACAGAGTGTGTGTGTGTGATAGGTTGTAGACAACGTGATCAAACACGTCGTTTCTCGCGTTATTAAATTTTTTAAGTCAAAGTACAAATCCTGACAAAACGATAAATCGTTTCCATGTCAATTACTATGACTTTACCAAACATTGAGACTTGTATTAAATTCTCCGATTTAACACTAAATATATAGGAATGAAAAATCATACTAAAAACAAGAATAATTGTCGCACAAGTCAATTCCACTATTTACTGCTTTGTCAAAACCTGAAAAATATTTTTCCATCTAATTATCAATAAAGACAAATTATACGAAATTTTGCCCTCAAAAAAAAAGACAACTAATACGAACCAAAAAAGAAGAAGCTCGGAATGTGGGGTTATTATTTAAAATGATACTCCCTTTGTAGTTTGTACACAGTACGTAGGAGAGAAAACAAAAACAAGACAAAAAAAAAAGCAATAGAGAATGAAAAATGACATCACCTAAATAAAAGAGAGATTTTATGTCGTTAGGATTTTGGGAAAAGGTTTATCAGGGACACTCACAAACTCCGTTGCAAGCTGAAAGAATGGTTTTTGGTTTTTACGCCTTTACGCTTCAGTCTCGAATATATATGTTGGATTGTGTTTGAAGGAGATTGCTCTCAACTATTCGACTTGAGCTTTGAATGTACATTGGAGTATATATACTCCAAGATAGTGAGCTTTGAATGTAGAAATTTGTAGGAATAAATATCAGTACGTAGGGTTAAAAACAGACAATATTGTGGCTGATTCCTTGGCCAAAAAAAAAGAGAGCAAAAGAAACTAACGGATATTTTGTTGTTGAGCAAGCTGATCATTTTAATAATTTGTAATATATACACTCTTTTGAACAGAAAAATAAGGTAATTAAAGGTGGTTTAATTAGGAGTTAATTAAAAAAAGAGCACTGAAAACTCAATGTGAGTGTCCTTCGGATTTAGGCACGGTGGTAATGAATTTCAGATGTAGGCATTCAACAAAATGTAAAATATCACTTTTGCCCTCATTCACTGACGTCATCTTTCTTGTTCCTTTTGCTCTTAAAGACTTTATTTTCTCTCTTTCCCAATTCTCTTGAACTTTGTCGACAATTACAGACCAAAAACCAAAACTTCTGGCGACCAACACCAACGGCGTAGGAGTCATCGATTTAGAAAATATCTATTGCAGCTTAGTGGTTTGAGAAACGCAGCATCCAAGCCACAAAAATCCAAAATCGCCACATGATTGGTCGCGAATCAAGAACTGAGATCTCGGTTATAGGTACTGTTTGGGTTTAGGAACCCCCAAACTTAGGGTTTAGCTTTCTTATGCTTATTCCGCCCAAAACGCTAAGGGATAATTTTGTCATGAACAGTTGATAAATAACTATTATTTATGGCATTATACTAACAATGCCTAAATCCGAAGTTACACCTCCAAAAGTGCCTATTTTGATAATAAGCCCTTTAATTAGTGGCTGACGTTCATTTTAAGAGTTAGTAAATCATGATTCGATTTTTCTTACCACGAATTCAATTATTGGATGGTCGTTATAGATTATAAAATTAGTATGGATTTTAAATACAAAAAAAAAAAAAAAAAAAAAAACTCAGGTTATCAGCAAGAAGTCACTTCTCCTTTTTGGCAATAATATCACTTATCAAATATTTAATAAAACATTTCGTTATTAACACTACAGTTGTCTTAAAAATATGATTTCCATTAATTTAGTAAATGTTGGAGTAAGCATGAAGGAAGCTTAAAATGGAAGTTAGTCCTAGTCTTATTACGATTGTGTTTACATTGAGATAACGATCAAATGTCTATGAGTTATCTAGATATGTGGGATTCCTATTAGGATTAGGATTAGCAAAGTAATATATAAGGAGGTGTTGAGTTGTGACACAACTTATGAGGTTTTGAGAGAAGAGAGATTGAGAGTTTAAGTTTTGAGGAATTTTCTTAAACTAATAAAGTGAGATATACTTTATAAATCTTGTGTTCTTAGCAAAGCCTATTTTCTATATTTTGTATCAGAGCTTTGCTCGATCATCGTAGAAATCATGTCCGAACTTGCGGTACCATCACCACCATAACCTAAAGAAGGAGGAGGCTCTTCCTCTATTGTTTGTCCTATGCTCAACACAAATAACTATATTGTATGGGCGATGAAGATGAAGATCGCACTCAAAATTCATAAGGTCTGGGATGTTATAGAAGCAGAAACCGACCAAGTCAACGAGGATAAAAACAATGTAGCTATGGTCTTGCTGTTTCAATCGATACTTGAGAGCCTTACTCTACAAGTTGGAGAACTCAGTACAGCTAAGAAAGTGTGGGAAGCAATCCGAGCTAGAAACGTTGGAGCAGAACGTGTTAGAGAAGCAAGGCTGCAAACTCTAATGGCTGAGTTTGATCGATTGAAGATGCAGGAATCTGAGAGAATTGATGACTTTGTTGGTAAACTAGCTGAAATTGGATCGAAATCAGCTGCACTAGGAACAAATATAGAAGAACCAAAGATTGTAAAGAAGTTTCTTAACAGTCTTCCTCGCAGAAAATTTATTCATATAGTTGCTTCTCTAGAACAAGTCCTAGATTTAAACACTGTAAGATTTGAAGATATCGTTGGCCGCCTAAAAACTTATGAAGAACGAATCAGTGGCAAAGAAGAAGCTCCGGAGGAACAGAACAAGCTAATGTATGTGAATACGAATCAACAGGTTAAGCAACAAGCAACACAACAATACAAGGAAAACAGTGGAGACTTTGGATGTTACAGAGGAAGAGGTCGTGGAGGTAGATATGGTTACAGAGGTCGAGGAAGAGGACAATATGGAGGAAGAGACATGTCCCAAGTTACTTGTTTTAGGTGTGATCAAAACGGACATTTTGCTTTACACTATCCAGATCGACTTCTCAAGTTACAAGAGGCACAAGAAGCTGATAACAAGGATACGGAGGATGCAGACGAACTCCTAATGCATGAGGTCGTGTTTTTGAATGAGAAACGAGTTGTGCCAAGTAAATTTGAGACTAGTACAGATAGAGATAGCACTTGGTACCTTGATAACGGTGCCAACAACCATATGACCGGAGATAGAAGGTATTTTGACAAGCTTGATCTGTCTGTTACTGGAAAGGTACGTTTTGGAGACGACTCAAGAGTTGATATAATGGGAAAAGGAACAATTGCTTTCATAGATCAGAATGGGAAGCAAAGGGAGATGACTAATATCTATTTTATTCCTGATTTGAGAAGCAATATAATTAGTCTTGGTCAAGCTACAGAGTCGGGATGTGATATACACTTGAGAGGTAAGTATTTGACAATGAGAGATCAAGATGGAAATCTTCTTGTCAAAACAGAGAAGTCTAAAAATCGCCTATACAAAGTTCAGATGGGGTTGCGAGATAATGCTTGCCTATATCTTACTAAGGTAAGTGAGTCTGGTAAATGGCATGCGAGGATGGGGCATGTGAACTATGCAACTTTAGGATCGATGCTAGGTAAAGAATTGGTTCTAGGAGCACCGAAATTCTCAGTGAAAAAAGAAGTTTGTAGCTCATGTTTGCTTGGAAAGCAGACTAGGCAAGAGTTTCCTCAGAAAGCTTCTTTTTGAGCAACAAGGAGGTTAGAACTTTTACATGGCGACCTGTGTGAACCAATAACACCAAGCACATCAGCTGGAAATAGGTACGTTTTCGTGATCATTGATGACTTCTCGAGATATATGTGGACTATGCTTCTTAAGGAGAAAGGAGAATCTTTTCAAAAATTTCAGAAGTTCAAATCTGTAGTGGAGAAAGAAGTTGGGGAAACAATACAAATCTTCAGAACAGATAGAGGTGGAGAGTTTGTATCTCAAGAGTTTAACTCTTTTTGTGAAGCATCTGGCATAAAACGGCACTTGACAGCTTCATATACACCACAACAGAATGGTGTTGTTGAAAGGCGAAATAGAGCTCTGTTGGGAATGGCTAGAAGTATACTGAAACATATGCATATGCCAAACTATCTTTGGGGAGAAGCTATTAGGCATTCAACATATCTTATCAACAGAATAGCAACTAGAGTGTTAAAGGAAAAGACTCCATATGAGTGTTTTCGAGATAAAAAGCCTACAATTCATCATATTAGGATTTTCGGTTGCATTGGCTACGCAAAGGTAGAGAAGCCTAATCTAAAGAAGTTAGATGATAGAACTCGTATTCTTGTTCACTTGGGAACAAAACCTGGGTCTAATGCGTATCGATTGTTGGATCCGCAGTTAAGGAAAATTATTGTCAGTCGTGATGTTGTGTTTGATGAAACGAAAGGATGGCATTGGTCTTGAGAAAGCTCTACAGAAGGAAGTGATGAGAGTTTTAAGGTTAATTTTCATGGTTATGGTAATCATGGTCTGCTGGAGAATGAAGAAGCTAATGAGAATGATCAGAATCAAGAAGAAGAAGAAAGTTTGAGTGAAACAGAACCTGATGATATTTCAGATACACATGGACGAATGGTTAACCACGAGTTGATACAACTTGTAGGTCCGACTGCAGGTCAACCTGCAGTTTCTAACACAGGTTCTAACGAGCTGGAGTTACGAAGGTCACAGCGGGTGAGAGTTAAACCGAGACATCTTGAGGATTATGTCTTACTAGCCGAAGAAGAAGGTGAGTTAATGCTTTTATGTCTAAATAATGATCCTACAAGTTTCTATGAAGCAAGCAAGTCTAAGGAGTGGATAAGAGCTTGTGAGGATGAAATAGGATCAATAGAGAAGCTAAGAACTTGGGATCTTATTGACTTACCCATTGGAGCAAAACCAATTGGTTTAAAGTGGGTATTCAAGCTAAAGAGGAATTCAGATGGAAGTATCAACAAATACAAGGCTAGGCTAGTAGCAAAAGGATATGTGCAAAAATATGGAGTGGCTTTTGAGGAAGTTTTTGCACCAGTTTCTAGGATTGAGACTATAATACTCCTAGTTGATCTTGCAGCCTCACGTGGATGGGAAATTCACCATCTTGATGTAAAGACAGCCTTTCTTCATGGAGAACTCAAGGAGACTGTTTATGTTAGTCAACCTGAAGGATTTAAGAAAAAAGGGAGTGAAGGAAAAGTCTACAAGCTTAACAAAGCCTTATATGGCTTAAGACATGCACCTAGAGCTTGGAATAATAAGCTGAATCATATTTTAGAAGAGTTACGGTTCGTGAAGTGTTCAAAAGAACCTTCTGTGTATCGAAAGGATGCTGGTAAAGATCTCTTGATTATAGGTGTCTATGTTGATGACTTTTTTGTCGCAGGGACAAGCTTAACTGTATTAACAGATTTAAGGAGGAGACGGCTGCTAACTTTGAGATGAGTAATCTTGAGAAATTATCATATTACCTTGGAATGCATGTTTGTCAACACCAAGATGGGATCACACTAAGTCAGGCTCGATATGCTCACAAGATTCTTGAAGAGGCAGGGATGTCAAACTGCAATTCGGTTTTTATTCCGATGGAGACAGAGTTAAAATTGTCTAAAGCTGAGGATGAAGAGGAGATTGATGCAACTTTTTATAGGAAGAATGTGGGTGTCTACGCTACCTGCTCCATACTAGGCCGAATCTATCGTATTGCGTGGGGATATTGAGTAGATATATGCAGAGTCCAAGGCAATCACATGGTATAGCAATGAAGCATTGCTTAAGATACTTAAGAGGAACCACTCATTTCGGACTGTCTTATGGTAGATCAAATGTACCGAGGCTAATAGGCTACAACGATAGTAGTCATAATGTCGATCCGGATGATGGAAGGAGTACTTCAGGGCACATATTTTATCTTGGTGAGAGTCTGATCACATGGTGCTCGCAGAAACATGATGTGGTGACTTTATCTTCTTGCGAAGCAGAGTTTATGGCCGAGACTGAAGCTGCAAAGCAAGTGGTTTGGTTGCAGGATTTGTTGGTCGAGATCACCGGAGCTGCAGAAGAGAAGGTTACTATTCGGATTGATAATCAATCGGCGATTGCTCTCACGAAGAACCCTGTCTTCCATGGGAAAAGTAAGCGCATACATAGGCGCTATCACTTCATCATAGAACGGGTTGAGAGTGGTCAGATTGTGGTTGAGCATGTCCCGGGAAATGAGCAGAGAGCAGACATACTTACAAAAGCTTTAGACAAAAATAAGTTCAAGGTGATGAGAGATCTCTTGGGAGTTCAAGACTTGTCGAAACAGAGCTTTAAACTTAAGGAGGAGTATATTGGAGTAAGCTTGAGGGAAGCTTAAAATGGAAGTTTGTCCTAGTCTTATTATGATTGTGTTTACATTGAGATAAAGATCAAATGTCTAGCAGTTATCTAGATATGTGAGATTCCTATTAGGATTAGGATTAGCAAAGTAATATACAAGGAGGTGTTGAGTTGTGACACAACTTATGAGGTTTTGAGAGAAAAGAGATTGAGAGTTTAAGTTTTGAGGAATTTTCTTAAACTAATAAAGTGAGATATACTTTATAAATCTTGTGTTCTTGTCAAAGCCTATTTTCTATAGTAAAACTAGCTTTTGAATGTCACATGACTATCATGTAAAAATGGTTTAGTACTAAAATATGTTTCAGTTTATCACCGAAAATGGTGTATGCATATTTGTAGTATTATTATAGTAGTATACATCTCTAATTTGTGCTAAACAAATTATGTGTATAAGCATTTATTATATTACAAAGATCAGATGTGTACATAAAAGAGAGTAGTAGAGAGACTAGAGAGGATGGGACCGGACGTGTTCATCATGAAAACGCGGAACGCCAATGTTTCTCTGTTGACGGCAACACAAGAACATGGCCATGTGACCTACCCACTCTTTTCCTTTCCTTCTTCTTTTTGTCATTTCTTCACTTTTTTTTCTCTTCAATTGCTTTTGTCCAAAGAACCTACCCCTTAACGGTATCGGACGTCAGAGATTGTTACACCCACCAAAGAACGATATTATAGTTTTGAGTAATTGAAAAGGTTATATTATATAGTATATACTATCTTATATTTAGTTTTGAGAATCCTACCATCTAGTTTGGATCATGTAAATCTTATTTGGATGTATGCCCTTTGAATCAATATGATATACCATGTAAGAGTTTACTAGCTAGTAGCTACTTTAAGATTAGTCGGAGACCATACTGGTTACCAGTAAACATGTCTTATACGATCATCTAAGTAGACAGAAATAGAACAGCAGAAACTATATAATATATGTAGTAAGAAAATTATTGTCAATTTAGTGCTTTATAGCGAAATAAGGAAAATACGTGGAGGCCAATTCTGGAGTCTTACTACCGCCCATGCTTTTGACTTTTCTCTGCCTCCACGAGTTTTATGTTAATCTCATTTAATGTGGTGAACACGCTTTGTATAGTTTCTACAGATAGATCGAAGAACTTATTTACTCTATATATGGTTTAGATATTAAACAAAAAAAATTTACTCTATATATGGTTTAGATATTAAACAAAAAAAATTGGCCATTAAAAGATATTAGGTTTGACTCCGTGGTTTACCACGAGAAATTTTTAAAAAAAACTTTTAAATATATTATAAATAAATCAAGTTTCTTTGAGTTTTAATATAAATGTTACATTATTATGTGTGTTCTCACAGTAAAGTTAAGATAGATATTAAAATAACTCAAATGTGAAATAATCAATATTCGAATATACTTGTTTGGGTAGAAAAATTCTAAAACAATTTTTAAAATATATAACCGTTTATAAAAATTCAAATCACATCATATACTAAAAAAAATCTAAAATTTTATTAACTTAATGTATTAAATAATAATTTAAATAATTAAATATAAGATTAAATAAAAGTGAAAGGAGAATTATATTTTAGTCTAACATATTGCTTTAAATTAGGTAGATAGATTTTAAAAAATTAATATTATCAAATAAGGAAATCATTGTGTTTGGTTGTAAAAATTGTAGAGAATTTAGTTGGGACTTGTTTGGATGCAAAGATAAGAAAGAATGGTACAAAAATGTACTCCAAAATTTTTAAGATAAATACTACTATACTATTTGTTAACAAATTCCACAAACATCTGTCACTTGAAAATTTCTGAAAACTAATGAGTTTTCGAAAAAGAAATGAAATTTCTGAAAAGTTTCTATATTATGGCCAGAAGCCATTTATCCAAATCCCCCATTTTAAAAATTGATTATAAAGTTCAACTCTAACCAAGCCTCGAAGCACTTTACACTACCTTAATCAATTCATATTTTCAAGCATCGGTTTCGGTTAAACGGTCAAAATTCATGATTAATCTTTTATTTCACATGATTATTAACTAATTAAGTACTACTTCCGGTCTCCGAGCATCTCCAATATATATCTATTTTTTTTCTCTATAAATAAAAAAAATATAGCAATCTATTTTAGAGGCAAATTTACTGCAACCCACCTCTATTCTCGTCTCTAAAATAGAGATCGATATATTTTCCTCTATTTATAACAATTTGGGAACCTAACATTTTGACGGTGGAGTGACGACCGCCGTTGAAAATGGTGGCCGGCGGCTTCTGATACTTTGAAAAACATCAATTTCATCACTCACCAAACTCTTGCCCACGTGTTACATCGTATCTAATAACATATCCCAAGAGATTTAATTAGTCTACAGAACATCAAATCATTTACTAATTATATTAGTCTGATTGTATTTAAAATAATTAATTGTGATTCACTACGTACATAAGACTCAACTTGATTCACCAAATATCATAAACCCAATCTCTTACATTCTCCTTTATGACTAATCCCTTTCTTTTCAAGTCTATATATTCTCTTCTTTGCTTTTAGTTTTTAATATTTTATATCTTTGACTTTGGCCTCCTTGCAAATTAAAGACATTTCACATTGTGGAATAACAAATTGTTTGGTAGTAATATTTATCTTTATGTGAAATCTAATTTCACCTTTTCCACTTCAGGCTGCTGTCTAAAACTTTCTATTTGACTTTTGAGTACTTTTAATATTCTTATTTATCTTTGTACAACTGAAACTGCCATGAATCTTCTTTCATAACTTTGTGTGCTACATGACTTTTTGAACTTTGAATTTTCTTTCTCAATTCATTTTTATACATGAAATTTCAGAGAAGGCAATAGTTTGAAAATTATAGCCAGGTTATACTAATTTGCTATGCATGTATGTGTTAGAGTGTCACATTAGACTTCTATTTTAAAGAAAGAAAAAAAAAAAACCCAAAAGACAAATAGTGATTTCACCAATTTATTAATTAGTCACTTTTTATCAACATTCGAAAACAGGAACTCTCTGTTTCTCTCTCTATCTATTGACTATATATACAAATACCAACACTTGATTGTTTCAAAGCAACCTTGAGTCTTCAGAATTTTATTGAAATTTTTATATCTCCATCTCTCTTTCTCTTCTCAAACCAAAAGCTTATTTTTTTCATCCCAAAGATCAAAGCTCGTCATGGCCGTTCGTCTACTTCCGACCATCTGGCTCTTCATAGTCATCGCCGTCATCGTCTCAGCCTTGCCTTCGCCGGTCTCTTCAAGAAAGCTGTTGGAGATAAAGAAACAAGAAAACTTGACGGTGAGAGAGGAAGATAAGAGTCACGTGCCTCACGTAACCAAGACTAGTACCTTGACTGCTCTGCCAAAGGGCAAAATCCCAAACTCCTCGACGCCGAGCAAAAGGGGTCACGCCGAAGTCTACTCCGGAAAACTCCGATCTCGACATCTCTCCACCGTTGATCGGTTTCTCCAATCCGTTCCTAGCCCCGGCGTTGGCCATTAATTAATAGTCTCCCGGCTGCTAGACACATATTTCATTTTTGGTTTCTTTCTTTTTCTTTTTTTTTCAACTTAGTACATTCTTTATTCTTAACTATATATAATACGAAATTTCCTTCGAGGTAGAGACTTTTGTTTTAGGATTTTACAAATGTTTTTTTTTCTTTGAAAGAAAAATAGAAACAACATACATTTTTCCAGGTAACTATAATTTTAGTTATGTAAAATATTCAAAAGTTTATTGTTGAATATCTCATCTTGTAATTAATTAATCGTACTTCGTTTTATAACAAGTTGTATATTCTTGTTCAGACGAAATTAATGGGTTCAGACTTCAGAGGATTCGGTAACAAAAGATATATTAAGAAATCATACAATAATTATTATAAACGTTATCATATAGTTCTTAGCTCATATTTAGACAATGTTGGAAACAATTTTGAATTTTTGCGTTGATTAAAGTCGATGTTGAAGATTCGAATAGAAAATTTTTATGGGGTACTGAATCTATAGTGTAAAGTTGAAAACCACATGGAAAAATTGAAACACTTCTTTTCGTCAAACTTGGAAATACATATCTAAAAATCCTTTTAATACAAGGTTCGTATCTAATAGTTATCTACTATATGAGATTTTAATAAAACTTTCAAATGCATATCTTAACACGTATACTATAGGTGTAAATCTATATGAGATTTCAATAATAATAATACTCAAAAGGGAAAAGGTGTTAGTTACTTGTAGAGGTGTATAGCGTTGAATTGGTTGCCACTAGGCCACCGCTCATTGATTGGAGATTCATATAGTTTTATTGAGGATTTATTCAATATCTCGATTCGATTAGAGATGTCATCGTAGATATTTTGACTGTAGGAATAGGGAAAATTTAGTGAACTACTGTTCTTTCACAAGTATACAAACCTAATAAACAGAGTATGATTGGTGTGTAAACAAGTATGATTGGTCGTGCTATATGATATGATTGGTATCTATAGCACGTTATGAACTAAAATTAAGTAACTAATAACAGTTTGAAAAAGTTAATCTTCTATCTAGCCAAAATATGTGGAGGTAAGTTTGGCAAAGATGTACCCATCCGTCATCGATGAAGTAACAAATGGAGGCAAGTCATGTGATCCCAAGTTCTGGAGAAGCTAACTGATGATATCTGAGTTTTAAATCTTATTAACCTAACTACAAATGCATGGTAAAGTTTTTTTACTATTTACTATTTTTAGGAGTCGAAATTTGGAGGACTAATGTGTTGCACACCTAAAAAAATACGAGAAATAGAGTAAGCTAAGATATGTTCAATGTATACTATATGATCCAAATATATATCCTATATCTATGTAGTTTTTTAGTCTATTGAACTTGGTTTATCAGTGGGCCAGTTCCTAATGGGCCTTTCTACTTCTTTGGTTCAATTATGTTCTCCATGTGGGTTTAAACGCTTTAGAATTTGATTTGATATAAAACGTTTAAAATCATATATGCATGGTTGCATTGCAGCTGTTCAGAAAGAAACGCCATCTAAATAATATACAACTGAAATTGGTTACTTTGAGTTTCATCTACAATATATAATAGTAAATGGATATATTGATCTATCAATTTTCGTATGAATGGCGTTATACAACACTTATCAATTACATGAGGTAACATCGTAGTCTTTCTTCTATCTTTATGTTCTTGTATTACCAAATCGTCCACTGTTAATAGCAGGCTCGATTCTTAAGTCCAACAAGTTTGTGATTCAGTCCTTATAAATATATAACATTTTCAAAGGCCACAAGTTTTTGAAATGTCTATTGGTGCAAGGGTTGAACCCAACCTCTTTTTATTTCTTATGGGCAACATTTGATGATTTTCTATATATGTCTCAATCTTTTTTTCTGTTTCCACAAATCTATGACACTTCTTCTTCGTCGAAACTCCAAAACGATGACAACCACCAAACGTGGTGTTGTTCTCCACACACAAAAACAGATTGTTAGAAACTTCAAATACAGTCATTTTCCTTGGATCAAATTGCCAACTAATTAAGTCTACAAATAGTAATTGAAAATATGCATTGAATGAAAAAAATCTTGATATCTAAAAAATTGAGTGTCTCTTTTTCATTTATTTTTCTTTATCACTACTTAATAATTTATGCCAGACCAACTCACACAACACATCTACTAGCTTTAAATTATAAGGAATTAATAATATACAAACGGCATTGAATAGTTTGCCTAATAGGTAGATTTCATAAAAATCGGTCGTATAGTGGAAACCTCTCATTGGTGTGTCTCTCTATCTCTTTCGCTAGATTGATTGTCTTATTTACGTCACACATCTGTCTCACTCTCTTCTTCTTACCCAAAAACCAAATCGTATTTTTTCACACTCTCCTCTGATCCTCTCCATTCATTTTATACACGTTTTTCTTTTTTCTTAATAACTTCTAACTCACATTCGATTAACAAACACTCATATTAGCTAAAAGCCTAAAACTGATCTTAACCAAGTCAATAAAACCAGCCCAAATGTTTGACTTCATAAACCGATTCTAATCTTATTTTTCAAGTCACTCCACTATCTTCATAAACCTTTGTCATAATTGTAAGATAGCTTTAAAATATCTCTAGCTTTAGATTGATTATAAAATATTTACAAGCATGTTCCGACCAACTCCAAAACTATATCAGGTTTATATATATATAACAGAAAAAAAAAAACTTGTACGTTAAAAGAAAAAGAAAAAAAAACACAGAATATTATTTTTTTCTACCATACCATTTCTACTTTAGATGTATTTTATAATCTAAAACTTTAAACATTTAAAAAAAAAAAAAAATTATCATTTTGTTTCACTAAACTATTTCATCAATGATGATTTATGTCCCTCGCGCCAATTTTTCTGTCTCCATCACATTCTCTAAAACATGTCCCACTTGCCAGTCTTGCTGCCCCCAAGGACTCATGACCCCCACCACATCTCCTTTTACACGCGCCACCGCTCTATTTTTCCCCCGGCGCGTCTCACAACCACTACCACCGCTTGTATGGTTCATGAAGAAGGCGGAGGATAACCGTTACCCGGTGACAAGTAAACCTGGCTTTGTATAACGCTCTCGCCTATTTTAAACCCGGGAACAACCGTGAACCCGACCCGTATATCCGAATTATCTCCGGCGAATTGTGACTCGTCGCCTGATTTCACACTCTCCATATACACTTGAGAGAACCTACAACCTCTTCTGAGCTGAAACACCGTGACGTTCTCGCTCAAAGAAAACGCCACGCAGTGTAGAAGCAAGATCCGTCTAGCCATTTCGCAAAACGTCGCGAAAAAACCCGAATCCGGAAACCCGCCCGAGTTAATCAGCTTCCTCTGGTTCAAGTTCCCGAAGAAGGAACACTCCATCTTCGCGTGTACGACGCTCAAGTACTTGTGAACCACGAACTTGGCGAAAGACGAACCCGGGTTCCGGGTCAAGTACCGAACCGGGTCAACGGATCTCAAGTTTTCGAATTCGAAATTATCATTATTAGGAGATTCGAAACCTTCCAGCATTTTCCCACAGACGAACGATTCAAACGCGAAACAGCGGTGGCTGGGCCTGGAGAAAACGGTTGAAGCGTTTTTAACGTAAATCGAAACGGCGGCGGAAGCGGCTGCGTCGAGATCCCAGCTCGCTGATTCCATCTCCTTCACAATCAATTTCACGAAGCTTCTAACGGATCTCAACGTGAAACCTAGAACCTGAACGAACTGACTCAAACTCGGATTCGAAATTCGAATACTATCAAACACAGAGATCGAAACCGATCCGCTCGTGGTGAGTTTCTTCTCCAACGATTTGTTAACCGCCGAGGTCTCTTCGAGACTCGTCTTCAACTCATCGATCTTCAGTTGCTTCTCCGTAGCTTCGAACTCGAGTTTCTTAATCGTGATTTCGTAAGTCCTCATCAAGCTCTGCTGCTCCTGGATCTCAGCCAACATAATCGCGACTTGCGGAGACAGGTTCAGCTCCTTCCTTAGAAAACTCCGTTTAAGCTCCGACAAAGCTCTCAGCTCCTCGACCACCGCGGTATCCGCCGCTTGTATAGCGTCGTTGTCGTACGGACGCTGCGCCATCTGAAGCTCGGCGTAAGCGGCTTTGATCGTAGTCGTGCTAGCGAAGATCTTCGCGACGACGGCTTCGAACACAGCTCGACGACGCTCTCGGATTTTGAGCTCTCCGCTTCTGGTGCTGCTCGAAGTGCTTTTTAAATCGAAAACAGAGTCTCCTCCTCCTCCGTCGTCGTCGTCGTCGTCGTCGTCTTCGTCGACGTTGAAGTTTGGATTATGTGATTTCTTCAACATACAGATTCCGATTCCGTTGTTGGTGGAGGAGACCTTCGTTGAGGTTGTTCTTAGGTTGCATACCTTCTGGAATGTTCTCGCTAACTTGTTTTTTCTTCTCACTGATGGATTCTTCTTCAATGTCTCCATTGAAATTGTTGCGACTGTGAGAGAGAGCAACTTAACACACACACACAAAAAAAAAAAAACAGAGAGATTCAGCTTTTTTTTTTTTGGCTTCTGACAGCAAAAAAGAAGAAAAACGAATTATTTCAAAAAAAAAAAGAGAAGAAATATATAAATAAAAAATAGAGGCAAAGCGTGAAAGCGTGGGAAAGATGATAGAAGAAAAAAAGAGAAGGATGATCGTATATATTTTCCCTTTATTTTCTTTCTTTCTTTTGTGTATATTAAATTAATAAAATTATATGTTTTGTATTAATTAAAGATAGTATGTATGTGGTTGAATAGTAAGAGCTTAATTGAATAACATTCATGTGTAAAACAGTGTGAGTAAGCTTCTTTCACAAGGATTTTTTAAAAAATTATGGCCGGGTATAGTTTTGTGGGAGATTACTACTAGGGTTAATTATAAGCACTTATACGTAATTATGTCTTTGATTTGTTTTACTTTTTCTTTTTATATATTTTTATACTAAGGTGATCATTTTCTTTTCTTTTTTTGTTCTATATATATTTCTCATAGATAAGTGAAAAGTAAAATATTATAGTATATTTCAAAGATAAGGTACCTTTTTTTGAAGTGAGTGAACATACTCTTTACATTCTTATCATTTATTTATTTTTGGTTGGATAAAAAAAAAAAAGTAGAAAGAATGATAGAGAATTGGTTTATTCATTGCTAAAGAGTTTATAGATGTAAAATACTACTAATAAAGTTCAAACAATAAGTTTGTAATAACTCGTGGTTATATGATATAGTCGTCATTCTCAAGACATTATCAATTGGGTAAGGTCTTCCTCTTTTCGCTTACCTAAAACTCAATATCTTTAGCGACATTGATAATGAGATTCTCCAACTTATGACGGTTTATGAGTTGTGGATAAAGAAAGATACTCAAAACTGTATCAAGTGACTTTTAAACCATCGGCCATTTTGATCCGACAAATTCTTTAAACGATTCACAGCAAGTCTGGATTGCTCCCATCCTCGACTAATGGGATATAGCTCATATCTATCTACTTAGTTCAGCTTCATTTAGTTATCTTTTTCTACCCTCTTTCTGGCTATAAATTGATGTATCTTCCTTAATTTGCTTCTCATGTGTGTATAAGTGTATTCATTCATACTCCGTTTTCTTTGTGTGTTTTACTTATTTTGCTTCACTTGTATGCTCCAAATGATGTATTTCTATAGAGAAACAAAGTAATATAAATACAAGTAGATTTAACAACAACAAAAAAAACAAATGATATCACTCTTCATTTATTATAAATATGTTTCTAAAGAAGGTCTTACTTACTGTCTTAGTTTGTTTGTAATATGTAAAGTGACCCATTTTCTTAATCAGATTTCAAAATTTCAATGTGGCTATTTTACTTTTACTTTACCCCACAATTATTGTTGAGTATTTTACTGCTATAGATATATACATGTGTATGTGTGTGTGTGTGTTATGATTACTTACCATACTGTATGATAATTAGTACATCTTGAGCTTTAAGAAACAATCGATGTCTCTTGACAAAATAGGATGATTGAAACGTATAGTTTTTTTGGAGACAAATTGGTGGATTGGATTCGATTCCGACGACTCACAAAAAATTCAGATAAAGCCGCTAGCACCGCACCGCACCGCAATCGAAGGTGATGACCCTTAATAGTTTGAAATTGCATAGCTATACATATAAACACTTTTTTTTTCATCTGCAAATTAAAGTTTAAAGCATTAGTACGACGCTGTTTTAGATAATAGTATGAGTTTAGCTAGCCAAATGGATCAAAATATATAAAGTAATCTAAATCAATCATGATATCTGTCTTCTAAGTTTAATAAAAATGGAAGTGTTGTGTGTGATCAGAATAATGCCCATTACAAGAAAAGTTTAAGGTTGCGCTTCGGAGAAGACCTCATCATTGTTAACTCTCTTTTTCAAAGTCACCTGCGGATTTAAAGTGTTCTTTTTCACTATTCTCTTCTTGTTTTGTTGTTGTCATTTATAACTTTTTTTTCACATAATCACACACCTTCCAGATAGATAAGATATATACAGAATCGAAAAAAGTGTTGGGCCTTAACTTTTTTTTAGTGAGACAAAGAGTGGGCTGAATCAGTTTGTCCCTTTTAATAGTCTTGGCTGAGTTAGCTGCAGCAAATATGTTTGAGTTTATGTCTCGCATTGTAAAAATTTTGAACTATGAAAGTGATTGAAACTTCTGTTTTTGCTATATCTAGTTATATACGTCTTCTCTTTGACATATTTATAAAGACAAAAAGGTTCATTGTGTTGTTGAATAAGCAAATGTAATGTAACAACAAAGGCTACTGGCCAAAATAATCAAAATTAGCACACGAGTTTCTCATGGTAACTAACTGTCGTAAGGAGTTTGGATTCGATGAAGAGAAAGTGACCATTCATTTCCACCAATTGGTTCACACTAAACCCCAAATGGTATAGTTTGGCATATTATTTTAGTGTTTTCCTACAAAACAAACATTTTATGCATTACTAAATGTTACTCCCTCTGTTTCATAATATAAGATGCTTTAGAGGTTTTTCTTTGTTTCATAATATAAGATGTTTTCAACTTTTTAAGTAACTTTTAGATGACTTTTATATTTTATTATTATTTATTTTATGCAGTCTTATTTATGGTTGGTTGAACTTTTTAAAAGTGATTATTTCTTAATCTGCGTGCTTTCACTCAAAATATTTTATATTTTGAAACGGATGGAGTATATTGTAGAATAAAAATCTCAAAGAAAAAACTTACAAAAGTTATGTGATAAAATGTTGATCATTTTTTGAGTCACACCTATGGTAGAAGAGCTTATTTATGTTGGTTGAACATCTTTTACAAGCTTAACATAAAATTAGTAAAATAAAAATTACACTATAAAATACTAAATTATTGGGATAAAATACAAATTTGTTTACTCTAAATTAAAAATCATTTTTTTTTTTTTTGAGAAACAAGTGTTGAAGCAATTTTAAGCAGATTAAACTCTCTTTAGTCAATCTGCTTATAATGATTTAAGTAATATTGTCATCACTTAAAATCAGAAATGAACGTACATGCCACGTGTATCATTCTTATTGGTTCGATGACATGTATAGTTTTGTGTAACTTGTTTACAAAAAGCTCCAACGTCAGCTGAAGAGCGAGCGAACACCCAAAAAACGAAAGCAAAAAAAAAAAAGACTTGAATCCGTTTCTTCTTCGCAGAGGTAAAAGCTTCTTCCCAGTTTTGATTTCGAATCCATTTCTCGTTTTCTATTAGATCTGTGGTTCCTTCGTTTACAAATCTCGCAATCCGGATCTGTGATTTCTTGGTAGATCTGAGTTTTTGAATGTTGAATTAACAAGAATACAATTAGCTAGTTTTGTTGTTGTTATTGTTTTTGATGTGAAATTTTGAGATTATACATGATGCGATGTTGCATGAATGAACATTGGAACATATCTCACATTTTGTTCTCAAAATTTTGGTTCTCAATTTTGCAGAAACATATATAAAACTTTTTGACCAAATGGGAGGAGGATTTAGAGTATTGCATTTGGTGAGGCCATTCTTGGCATTTCTACCAGAGGTGCAGAGTGCTGACAGGAAGATACCATTCAGAGAGAAAGTGATATACACTGTCATCTCTCTCTTCATCTTCCTTGTCTGCAGTCAGCTTCCTCTCTATGGTATTCACTCTACCACCGGTGCTGATCCTTTCTATTGGATGCGTGTCATTCTTGCTTCTAACCGTGGAACCGTTATGGAGCTTGGTATTACTCCTATTGTCACATCTGGATTAGTGATGCAGCTCTTAGCTGGGTCTAAGATTATTGAGGTTGACAACAATGTCCGTGAGGATCGTGCTCTCTTGTAAGTGTTTGTTGAAGGAGATAGAGCTTGAGTCAAGACACGTCACGTCTCTTGTATTCATTCATTGTGTTGTTGTGTGTTTTGTAGGAATGGTGCTCAGAAGCTTCTTGGGATTCTGATTGCTATTGGTGAAGCTGTTGCTTATGTTCTTTCTGGAATGTATGGTCCTGTTGGTCAGCTTGGTGTTGGAAATGCTATTTTGATCATCCTCCAGCTTTTCTTTGCTGGAATTATCGTTATCTGTCTTGACGAGCTTCTTCAGAAGGGATATGGTCTTGGTTCCGGGATCTCCCTTTTCATAGCAACCAATATCTGGTATGTTTATAAATAGCTCATCTTCACATCAAAGTTTTCGTCTTTTAAGGCAAGATAGTATTAATGAGTTGATATTGTGGTGATAACAGTGAAAGCATTATCTGGAAAGCATTTAGCCCCACAACAATCAACACTGGTCGTGGAGCTGAGTTTGAAGGCGCTGTGATTGCCTTGTTCCATATGCTGATAACTAAGTCCAATAAGGTTGCTGCGCTCAGACAAGCTTTTTACCGGCAAAACCTTCCGAATGTTACCAACTTGCTTGCAACAGTCTTGATCTTCCTGATTGTTATCTACTTCCAAGGCTTCCGTGTTGTGTTGCCAGTGAGGTCCAAGAGTTCTCGTGGCCAACAGGGTTCTTACCCGATCAAGCTGTTCTACACCTCTAACATGCCAATCATTCTCCAATCTGCTCTTGTCTCAAACCTCTACTTCATCTCTCAGGTACTTGTGTATTCTTTTCCTTTCCTCATTAATTAAGGGACTATAGAGCTGGGAACTTAAATTTGACAATTTGCATCTCCATGTCGACAGCTTCTCTACAGGAAGTTCAGTGGAAATTTCTTTGTAAACCTATTGGGACAGTGGAAAGAATCAGAGTACAGTGGACAATCTATACCAGTTAGTGGTCTTGCATACTTGATCACAGCTCCAGCAAGGTAATTGACAAGTATTGTGTCCGTCCCCATCAATATAATGATACTTGATTTCCACTTTTCTGAATATTTGTTTTCCATGGTCACAGTTTTGCCGAGATGGCTGCTCATCCATTCCATGCTCTGTTCTATATCGTCTTCATGCTCACTGCTTGTGCCCTGTTCTCAAAGACATGGATTGAAGTCTCCGGATCTTCCGCTAGAGATGTAGCTAAGCAGCTCAAGGTAATCCCGAAACCGTCATCCATTGCTAAAGCAATTAAAACATTCAGACATTGATCCTCACATGCTTGAAATTCTCTATAAAATGATTAGGAACAACAAATGGTGATGCCGGGACACAGAGAGTCTAACTTGCAGAAGGAGCTGAACCGATACATCCCAACAGCAGCTGCATTTGGAGGAGTATGCATCGGTGCGCTCACTGTCTTGGCTGATTTCATGGGAGCGATTGGGTCAGGGACTGGAATCTTGCTGGCGGTGACAATCATATATCAGTATTTTGAAACCTTTGAGAAGGAAAAAGCCAGCGAGCTTGGCTTCTTTGGGTTCTGATTGTTTATATAGTCAGTATAAAAGGGTAAATTTTGCTGAGAGACTAGTGAGAAATTTGAAAGCCTAAAGAAGTAGCTTTCCTCTTCTAGCTGTGTCCACTCGAAGGTTCAATAGACAAAAATTAAGAGATCCTTTTGGTACACACTTAGCTGGAGGTATTCAACTTGATATTTTAAAGATTTTGTAGGATTTTAATATTTTAGAATTTTGAAAGATTTAGAAGATTTTTAGGAGATTTGATTGTGTTTTAGAGTTTTTCTATTTTCTAAAAAAGGAAATGAAATATGATTTTATGAGATTTTATTAGTAAACTTTGGGTGATTTTTAAACATTTTACAATATAAAGAAAGAAAATTATATGCCAAAAAAGAAAATTATGCTCAGAGAGTCTAATTAAAACCTGCAATTAAAATCTGGTCAAGATGATCCCATAATAACATATTTGATATTAGCACCAACTCTTGGAGATACCTTGCCCTTTCCTCTCCTTATCTGATTCTCCCTGACCAGAGGCCAGTGTATTTAGATGGCTCACTTTATTGGATCACCGACGACTGTCTTTCGATCTTCACACTGAAGCTTTCAAAGTCATCTCTGATTCTGAAGCTCTCTTAGAAACTTGCATACCTGACTCCTTCAGCGCCGTCTTGTGCATCCTAGATAACCGCTTGTGTATTTCAGAGAAAACATGGCATACCCAAAAGATATGGTCCTTCTCTTCTTCTCCAGGGACATGGAAGAACATGTGTTCCATTGATCTCACCGAAGCTACTCCTTGTTTCAGCACCCCTTTTGTCCCGACTTACCCTATAGCAATTCTTGAGAAGAATAAGTTACTGATTCATGGTCGTTACTACTTGGAACCAGCTGTGCTAGTTGATCTCCATACCAAATCCTACGATTTAGTCTTCAATCCTACCACCTCCGGATATTCTGTTCATTATTTCGAAAGTTTATTCTCTTTTTGATCAAATTAATGAACTCTTTTCTTCATTTACTTTGCTAGTACCTACCAATATGGAAACCATTTGTAATTTATTTTTATGGGACGCCAGTTTTATTTTTCTGGTTCTTGCTGTATTCGGCTTTCTTGGATTTTTCTTTTCCCGCTATTATTGTCATCTTTTGCTGCTATATTGCTCGAGTAATTTTTGGATTGTAGACTACTCGCTTTCCAGTTGCCAAACCGTATGTGGCATGCCAAAGGGAGTTAAAAAAAGACAAGATGATGAAGGAATGGGTTTGTCGAAGCGTTTTTGCGGTTTCTAGGATCAGCTGTTCATGAAAACAATGCAGCCGCACAAGAAACCGGAGCTATCACTCTTTTTAACTTAGCTGTCAACAATAACAGGTTAGATAGCTCATCCTCTTTTTTTTTTCTTTGTTACCAATCAAAGTCTTTAGCAGTGTCACTGTATGGGCTGCCTGTGCTAACTAGTGCTCTTCGTGTGCAAACCTTCTCACAGTTTCCTCTGTTTTGTTTGTTTCATTGAACTGCACAAACAAAGAGTTGATGCTGACTTCAGAGGTCATTCCCCTGCTTGAGAAAATGATCCCAACCATTATAAATCTGACTCTTAATTTCGATCGTACTCAGGCCCTTGAACTTCTCATATATTAACGTTCTTTAATTCAGTGGTTAATACGACAGATAGAAGAAGGGAGAGACATGGTTAATCAACTTAGCAGCGCTCCAATTGTTATCTTTAGCATTTGCATATATTGTATCATTTCAAGTTATCACTTATGATAACACATTACATATTGCCGCCAACTAGACAAAGTTGACGTACAAAATTACAATTTCAAGCCATATAATAACACATTGCAAAGCCAATGGTTTCACCATCCAACTTATGTGGAAGCTTTAACACCCGCCATGGAATTGGTCAGTTTACGTACTCAGTACCAAGTGGCAAATATTTTTTAAACCGCCACTTCTAAGTTCTAACCACATACAGTAGCAAAGGGGACAAACTACTCCTTGATGTTTTGGTCTCTCATAAATCCAAATTCGTTCAGCCATGAGTCCTGGAATTTTGAGGAGACGATCCAGCTCCCTTATTCTTTTCACGCAAGGTACATGTCTTCTCTTATTTAGTCTTACACTTCAAGACACCATATATGGGTGTTAAGTTCGTTATTAGTTTCTAATATTATTCGACATCACAAGCTTACAACTTTGCATGTTGAATTGAACAGGTTTAGGTTCATACACAACACAAACGCTCGGGAAGAAGTGAACATGTTGTGTCAAGGAACAGGAAATATTTTATCTAAGTTTTGTGTAATGTCAATAGGTAACATTCTTCCAGTGAATATGCTGACAGTTTAAACTCCAGGAAAAAAAATTATCATGTCAACTATGCTTCATAACCTTTTTGATCTGTCATTTTGTTTGGTTCATGTGTTAGCCAATCAATAATATACAAGTAGATGAGTAAAGATTGATTTCTGGAAGAATCCGAGAACAGAGTACAAAACTGAATATATTATAATTCTAGTAGCTAAACATAATTTATATATTTATTTCTGACAAGAAAAAAATTATTTATATAGCCCTATAGAATCACACACCTGGATCAATCTATAATTAATAATAATTTTGATTAAAATAACATTTTGAAGAAAAAAAGGTTAGGGGTTTGTATATAGTATAGTGGTAAAAATATATAGGAACAAGTTAATTAATGTTAATTATCTAGTAGTATATAGTAAGTATAGTGGAATAAGTTCACGTAAAAAAACAAAGTTGGCGTAATTTGTTTATTCGGGGTGGCCTGCCCACAGTGAGAGTTGTAACTCGGGCCCAAATTGAGAGTTAGTGAACTTAATAGGGTTACTTGACAAATAATTCTGATATCTTTTATTTCATGATAGTGAACTTGGCTTAGTGAAGTTTCTTCTAGGGTTTTGAAGATTGCGAAAATGAACTTCCGCCGTATGATGGTTTCCGGTGTTCATCTCTGGAAGAGGGACTGTACAACGGTCGCTGGTCCGCAGTCGGTCTTGATCGAGACCTCTTATGCTCTTCCAACGGCGGAGGAGATAGCGAAGGCGAGGGTGGAGACATTGACGAGGGCTGAGAAAAAGATTATGTTGTTGAAATTGTTTGATATGGACGCGAGAAGAGTAAAAGAGACAATAGATAAGTTCAAGAGTGATTATAATTCATACTATAATGCATCATCGAATGTTTTTTTGTTGGTTATCTTGTAGATCTTTGAGTGGATGGAGAGTAAGAAAATGTCATTTACTGCTGCCCAGCTTGCGGTTTATGCGGCTGTTATTGCCAAGACTAAGGACTATCAAGCCGCCTACCAACACTTGAGGAAAGTAGACCCAAACTGGAACCACATGGACAAAAGTTCCAAGAATTGGCCTGCTTCCCAGAAGCTCCTTCGAATGAAAAAAGAAGAGAATGAACTTTCTCGTGTTACCTATCTCAATTTCGTCATGTAATGAAGGACGCTACTCGCGCAAGTGTTATGGATGATCGTGGCCTTGTACTAGTAGTAAGTTTGGTTTGGTGTCATGGTTATTATTAATTAATGAATAAAGCACGGTTCTGGTATCAATTTTACTCTTTTGCCTTGTTAATTCTGACTCTTGTATCATTCTTGAACCTGATAATATTATGTTGTATCTATCTCTCTTCGTGAGTTTTATATGTTGCTTAATATTACTAGTAATATTTTCAAGTTACTGTAAAGCATAAAAAAGTAATTAACCAAGAAGAGGAAACCACTTGACTTCTACATAACACTAATAACACTCCCATGATTGGTCTTATTTTACTCCATTTTGCATTTCGTGCCTATTGCCTTACCATTGCTGCTGCGTCTTTGTTCATTCCCCATCAATTATCCATATTGTAACCCCACACAAAATTGCACAAAAACTTTATATCTTTTAATCCAAATATACAGCACCAAATAATTAAACCTATAACTTGTTTTCTAAAGTATCTTACATCACTTGTGTCAAAAACAAGATATGATGCGTAACAGAGAATGTTTGAGCTTTAGATAGAACAATTAATTAATTATAAATCACCATAGATATGTGTTTATTTCTCAAGCAAATGTGTATAGTTTTTGTGAGCTTTCTTAAGATATGAATCACTCTGTTTCTATATAGATGTTAAATGATGACAATTTTTGTTTTTGTTTTTTATAGCTTCGGTTAATGAATGTTTCTTCTTATTGTCCTTGTAGATCTTTTGTGTTTTTTAAGCTCCAAATAGTTTGCTGATTCATCTAATACAATGAGTTAGATAAGGGATTTCATTTGCTCATTTGCTGATCCATCTTGGATTGCATTATAGAATTCATCGTCCAAGTGCTCTTTTAAAATTTTATGAATCATCTAATAAGGTAACAATTTTCTCAAAAAATATTTTCAGATCGGTTAACGAATAATGCTACTCTACGGAAAGCATCGTCAAAATCCATTCTGCTGTATTTTTCTTAGTGTATGACACATACCTTTGAGTATGTAATAACTGTGTTACAATACTTCAGTATGTCTTTGTAATAACTCTTTCATTTAAATGAAATTTGTTTTTGTCACAAAAAAAAAAAAAACTAGGTTTAGGTGAAAGATTTTGATTTATCTTGAAAACTTTACTAGTTGTATTAATCGTACAAACATTCATTTGGATATATTTAGAGATATCAGCACCACCTTGCCATGATCGCTGTCAATGCATCTGGAGGCAAGCAGAAAATGCAAGATGTTAAGTGGTCTTCAGAGATGGACGATTTCAAAAACAAAGAAACTCCCGCATTCAATTATTTGAAAAAGTTCAGAGTAATTTATAAATCGGCAGAAGAGCTGAAGAAAAAGAGGGGAGAGAAGAAAGGAGAGCCAATGGAGGAAATCTTCACAGAAACCATTGATCCAAGTGTTCATGATTGGGAGAAGAACTGAAGAAGAGAAAAAGAAGAAGAAGAACTGAATAAGAAAAAGAATAAGAAGATGAAGAACACTTTACGAGGCATATAACACAAGATCCTAACTAGAACAACGATCAAATAACATATGTTTGTTGGTATATACGTCACTTCATAAATTTAATATCGATGATGATACTTGTACTGAATTAACTTTAATTTTTGTATTTTTAAGTTGGTAACATTTCAGGATGTTACGGTGACGAAAATAACGATCCTCCTGGTTCATTCTTTTTAATTGACGGATTTGGTAATACAATCATTTATATCCATGTTTTTATCAAAACTCTCATACCTGATGAATCATTTAGAGACAATTAAGTAAAATAATTTTTCTAATGAGTGATTTTGAACTTGAATAAACTTTGTAACACATTTTTAGGTGGTTGTGACTTTCAAAGATGATAACGTTCTTATTGCATAGATTCTAACATTGCTATTTTCAAAATCAAGAAAAAGAATTAAATAGTTTTACATGTTAAGTGTATAGGAGATTTGAGTGGTGTCAATTTGCAATCCTCTAAGTTGTTATGGTGTAGTCAATTAATTCAATCAACTATTTATTTATTAATGTTTTTATTACGTGAATTACTTAATTACATATGAAATTATTTCCAAATTAATCATAACTAAAGTTGGTTAAATATTGATTATATAATTTTTTTTCACTTTCCAATATTATGCTAATCCATTTTAAATGGATTAGTCAAAATCAGACAAACCATTTTTTCTCTTGATGCAACAACCAATTAAAGTTTTTCACGCCGATACATTACACATTGTCATTTTGGTAGAATTCTCACAAATAAACTTGTTGTTATCAACACTTATTTGCACGAAAAATCTTCTAAAGATGGGAAAACATAATTTTCATGATTACATATAAGTGATTTTTGTAAAACTTTTGTAATATAGGTTTTTTCTTAAATAGGTAATTGTGACTTTTAAAAATGGTAAGAGCGTGATTTGGGAAGACAAAGTCTCCTTTAAATTAAATCAACTTTCAATATAATATACTACATGATATATTTTTATAAAATATTTTATATCAGTTTTTGATTTCTAAATAAATTTTGTATTTTTTACCAAACAAATATTTGTCAAACATTATTAATCTAATTTCGCCATTAAACTTATATTAGAGTATTTGATTTGTTTAATTATTTGATTGGCACTGCTTGATCTACTTTCACCATTATTTTAGTTGAAAACATTACCTATTAATATGATTCATTATGTTTGGTATAAGTATAACTATCAATCATTTTCCTTGAAAACAATCACCAATTACTCACTTACATTAAATTAACAAACAAAAAAAATTGGAATTTAACAAGACACAATTTGTGTAACACAAACGAACATGCCCGGTTCAGGTACACAATAATAATGATTTAATTTGGCGGTCGGTTTAGAAGACACTTCCTAAAACGGGGCGTAGGGTTTTAAAAAGGGTTTCTCTTGTCTTCTCCGTCGTCGTGTCTCTGCAACTCGGAGTAAATAATTACGGCGGCGATCAAATGCCTCGAATTATCCCTCCCGAGAATCTAGGTTGCCCACCGATCCGTGCTTTAACCTTTGACTCTCTGGGCTTAATCAAAGGTGCCCACTTCTCTCTTTCTCTCTGTTTACTTGTGGGGATTAGATTATATAGAAGTTTTCTTTTTCCTAATAGATTTTTTTTTTCAATTTGATGTGCAGTGACTGAAGCTCGTGGTAAAGAGAGAGGGACTCCGACCGTAGTGAACACATGGGGCGAGATGAATGCTTCTAGAACCGTTCTTGCTGCTTCCATTGATGACCGGTTAAGGAATCCGGTAAAGTTTCATTCTTTTTATGTTGATGTTAAGTTAGGATTGGAGGTAGGTGTAGCTTAGTAACAGATTGATTTCTCTACTGCTGAAATGAGCTGCTTTTTTTTTAATATTAGCTTATAGGATTCGAGCTTGTGATTCTTAGTCTTGGAGACAATTATGGTAGTGCTAAGCCGAATTTGAGGTTTCCATTGTATTCCTTGTTCTATTCAGGCAATTAGTAGTTCGAGTTCTTTGTTTTGCTTGTCATTTTGAAACATTGAGTTTTGGCTTTGTTTAGTAGCGATTGAGAACTTATTCGTGTAGCATGTTCTCATTTTGTTTGCAACAATGTCATAATCTCTTACTGTATAGCACATGAATATTATTTTTTCCTGAGTTATAGTTGATCATTACTTCTGTAAAAGCATGTATCAGTTGGTGAATGTATTAGCAAATTTTGAGTTTTCATGCCTTACTTTGTAAAAGACAAAACTGTGAAATCTGATTTTATTGAAGAGAGCTTCATAAGTTGTGTTTTCCTCTTCATTTATTTTTTCTTGGGTCTTAAAGACAAACTCATCTGTCTGTTTTCTTCTTTCCTTTTTTTCCTTCCAAATGCAGCTTTTGGCTGTTGCAAGAAAAGATGGCAATGTAAGTTTTTCGTACTTTAAGCTATGTGTATTTGTGTAATATATTTCTATCCATAACCTAGCTAACATTTATCCTATCGTTTTGTTCTTTTCTGTCCTTTTCCATAGGTTGAGATTCTTAATCCTTGTAATGGTGATCTTCATTTTGCATACTCTGTATATGGTGATGATGGTTGTTCCCCTGAGGATAACGAAATTTCTGCCCTGCACTTATTCAGAAAAAAGATAGATGATCAAGCAGAAAGGTATATATACCTGAACACTGAAACAGTTTCTTCGAAATTTCCAGTGAATTATGTTTTGTATGTTGTGTTGCCATTGACGTTCTCAACAAAACTTAATGTTATTAGATCTTGCACATTGCTTACATGCACAAAAAAGGGAGATGTGAGCCTCAGATCAGTTAAATTTCCAGATGCACATAGTGATTCCACGGATGATTCTTCTCCTAAAACTTGGAAAGCATGTGGTTCTGGTGAAATATTGGTTGGTAAAGTGGATGGGAGCGAAAACTTCAGCGTATTTGGAGGGTTAGTAGTTAAAAAATGAATCGATTTGCTTATATCTGTGGATCATCTCGTTTTATATCTCAGTTTTGGTTGTTACTATATTGAAATGAATGTCTGATACAGGAGACGGGTTGAGGCCACTATATGGGATCTTGAACAATGTACTAAGATCTGGAGCGCCAAATCCGTGAGTTGCTTCCTCGTCTTTATGTCATTCAAAACCTCGCAGTTTCTTTGATGAACTAACTAAGCCTTTACCGTCTCATCTCTGTTTGGTGCAGCCTCCTAAGGACAATCTCGGAATCTTCACACCCACCTGGTTCACTAGTGCTACGTTCTTGAGCAAGGATGATCACCGTAAATTTGTCACGGGCACCAAGTCTCACCAGGTTAAAACCTCTAGTTTCTTTTCTTACTGTATCTTGTCCTGATCACTCACATTTTAGTCTTGTCCTGATCACTAACATTTTACTTGTGCTGGAGACAGGTTCGTCTTTATGACATTTCTACTCAGCGTAGACCGGTCCTGTCCTTTGATTTCCGTGAGACCGCAATTACATCAATCGCGGAAGACCCAGACGGTCATACTATCTATGTCGGGAATGCTTCTGCTGACCTTGCTTCCTTTGATATACGAACAGGTTCATTGATTGTCTTTACTTATGTATTATAAACTAACATTGTATACTGAATCAAACAAATAATCAATCGTCTCTGTTGCAGGAAAGCTGTTGGGAAGCTTTTTAGGAAAATGCTCTGGAAGCATAAGATCTGTGGTTAGACATCCACAGCATCAAGTGATAGCTTCTTGTGGTATGATTCATTGTCACAACTTCACCTCCATATGCCGTTACAACAGTCTCATGTGTGTTGTTTTATTAGATTGTTCAACAGTCTCATGTCTGTGTTTTTATTGATTTGCTCAGGGTTGGACCGATATTTACGTGTTTATGACGTGAAGACACGCCAACTCATTTCTGCGGTATGCTCATCGACATACAACTAGTATTTTTTGGTCAAGTAGGGTGTTGCTTATCTATCATTGTTTTATTGTAGGTTTTCTTGAAGCAGCATCTTACAGGTCTTGTGTTCGACTCGGGCTTTACTGGAGAAGGTTTGTTTTCTATTGCCGTTGACAAATCAGAACTATTTCTGTTTTCCTCCGTTAGTATGTTTGTAAGATGATTGGTTAATATGGCTGAAGCAGAGACAGCTGTAGCAAACACGGTTGCTGAGGCTGAAACAGAGGAGATCATGGAACAGGAAGACGATGAAACAGAGAAGGTTCCTGTGAAACGGAAGAAGTCAAAGAAAGAGAAACGCAGTAGAGAAATAGACTTTGAGGATAAAGACGATGAGGAGAATGAAGATGGGACTGAGAAGGCTCCTGTCAAAACAAAGAAGTCAAGGAAAGAGAAACGCAGTAGAGAAAATGTCCCTGAGGCTGAAGAGAAAGACGAGCTAAGAAGCAAGAAGTCACGAGAGCACAAGAAGATAACCAAGAAAGTGAAACACAATCAGGAGGAATACTAGGTTTTGAAGACACTGTTAACTTTGCTCTGATCTGAGTAACAGTTTTGAACAAAACATTCATGCAAGAAAGTAAAAGAGTTCGTGTGTTTTTCCTTATTTCTATAAAGACTAGTTTTGAACGAAACCTCTTCTTAAGGTCTAAAATCGTTGGGAGAGCTACAATGTTCATTAAAAGACTAAAAAACACATTTTAAACAACAATCCTGCATCATTCAACTCATTGTTAGAAAGAGGGCGAAACCAAATATTAACCATGTCTCTCTTTTCTAATGTCAACATTGCTGCAACTTCCTGGATTTTCATACTGTCGCAAAATTTGTCGGGATCTGTTCAAGCCGGAAGCTTAAGTTTGGTGTTGGTTTTCCAGCTAAAACGAAATAGAAAGGGATCCAAAGTGTCAGTAACATGATCAGTATCAGTTATGTAAAAGGTTTAAGTTCAGACTGGTGGGGCTACATTACCTTATGTAGTAGTAGTAGAAGAAATCTGCGTAGAGAGCTGTTTGGACAAGCCCGGACACACAAGCTGGAAAATGCAAATATATGTAAAATTAGCAAAGAGGAAAAACAAGTGGTAAAAATGTAATTAGTCTTCTTTGTTGAAAGATTACAAATCCATCTAGTGAAATGATCTTCTGTGAAATAGCGATAGATCCAGTTGATGATATAGAGTCCACGATACGCCCTGCAAGTTAAATCATTACCCATGTGAGTGCATGCTAAATATTCCTCAAGTCTGCACATTGAGATTTTGCGTACAGGACACAAAGTATGCATCAGAACCAAATGCATAGCAAGGGCAAACCAGTCTAACTTCCTTTTGACAAAGAGTGCAATTAGTTCAGCTCAACTTCTAGACAGAAAAAAATTAGAAGGAATAACAATGTATAGACTTCTGAGATATATGCAAGTGTTTCTCATTGATCAAATTAACAAGTGTATGAACTATGAAAGATAATAGTATATCAATAGGCTGAAACCAATTCTAAACACACCTAAAGAGAATGCATGTTGCCAGTACTCATGCTAAATCTACATTGAGTTCCAAAACATGAATCTGTAAAAGGCAGTGGGGTAGAGTAAGCAAATGCATATGTCTAAAAAAATTACGTACCCGAGAAAGAGGACATATTGCCCAGTCAAATTGTCGACATTTCCACTTCTCTGTAGCAACACCAACTGGGGAAGGATAGCAACTGCCTCCAAGTAGATAGAAAAGGCCCAGAATACCTGAAATTATTTTGAATTCACAGAATTAACAAATGCACTTATATTCTGAGTGAAGTCAGCTGCACAGGTGAAACTTTTACCAGGAGCATATATTTGACAAATACATATGAAGGTAGTAAAGGTAAGCGATCTTGGTGAAGTGCATATACGAGTTATTAAAGTTTTCTACGAAACGTTAATCAAAGTACATTTTGGCCAGAATAGTAACAGCAAGACACAGATGCCACTAATCCATGGGCACCTTATGGAACATACATAGGTAACCAGGACACAGCAGGTTCCATTAAATGGAAGCAAACAAACCTTTAACGATGCGACAGTTTGACATTCAAAGAGTTTCTCAAAAACAAACAGGGAGATACTGAGAGGTTGTATATGTAGTACAACGTTTAAACAAGCTTTAGCACCAACTGAAACAAAGTTTTCACATATATAACTATAAAAGCCAGACTCAAATCGGTTGTGAAAAGAGTAGAATTCAATGTATTTACATAGATGATAATATATTCTACCAGTAGCCAAGATAAATACCAAATCCAAATGATACAAGATGAAAAGAACTGACATTATCCATCATAATCACCAAGCACATATAGTGTTTAAGAATATACTTAAGCATCAGGATTATGAAGTTCAGCCATATCTAAGCGTTCTGTATAACGAATTAACCAAAAAGAAGATTGCACAACATATGGGAGTAAGCTACACAACCACATTGATATGTTCCGATAAGTATTCGATTTCCTAGTCCCTACAAACTAAAAAAATACAAATCAATGTGAAATTCATATGGAAAAATACCTCTTGAATTGTGAACTTTTCATTCAGGACAAGTGCCAGAACAAAACATGCTAACACAACAAACTGATGACGAAATGTGTCAAGGTCCTTATCGTATGACCTCCTCACAAGTGGATGCCTACGCATACACCAAACGATAGCCAAAGAGCTGGCAATGAAGACAATCTTCATAACGCTGTTGTAGAGAGAAACGTAATCCGTAAACAGATCCAAGTAGCGAGTCAAGAACACAAGCGCATATAGCTCTTGAGTCTTGAGAGAGATTCCTATTAGCCAACAAAATTCCAAAATTCAAAACAACAAAAAAAATGATAAGAAGCAGCACAATGTATGATAAAATCTCTTAGGCAAACAGATCTCTCTTTCGTTTTTAGAAACTCATAAGATTGAGATTTCACCACTATCTTGACTTGAAATTGCAAACTAACCAAACACGGATTCGCCTCAAAAACCGATCACAAAACCTCAATAAAAAAATTGCATTTGGAAGCTATGGTTCGAAGCAAAACGCGATTGTAATCGTTCTCTTCGAAACATAAAACAACATTTCCAACGGAAAAGAGAGAACTCACCAGCGCAAGACTTGGTAGCGTAAATTTTGAGAAGAAGGATTAAGATACTGGTCAAGTGAGTCATATCGCCAGCAAATCGAAAGATATTCATGGTTGACCACAACACGGGAGTGAGAGAGAGAGAGAGAGATACAACTCAAAACGATTCCAAAATTTTCCCAGAAAAATCAAAAATCCAAAAGAAGAGAAAACGAAATCAAACGATTCTTCTCTCTTCGAATCGAGAGAGAAAGAGAAGAAGAAGAAGGAAGAGAGCGAGAGAAGGAAGAAAGGGGTGCCGTAGCTGCACGTTTCAGGTTTTTGCAGAAACTCGTTCAGAGGAGACGATGACGTGGCAATCTGGAACGGTCTCTAACGTGTGAGTGTGTGCTTTACTTATTTCTTAATACTGCAATTTAGTCCTTCATTGTTCCATTAATTACTGATTTTTAACCTAAATTAGAGACCAAGAAGATGCTTTTTTTTTTTTTTATAATTTTCGAAAGGTGGAGTTATCTGGTACGTCGCACCTTTGGTTAAAGTAGAACGCGTCAGCTTTCGGTGAGTCTATATATTGCGCGAAATTAAGACACGTGTTAAGTAAACAGTGATGTGGCAGCTTGGCGGTACGCGAATTGGTGCGGCGTTTACTAATTTTTAATTCCACGTGTCCTATGTTTGAAACAAAAAAAAGGACAGTTAGAAATGACTCGGATAGATAATTGGACCCGTAACATAGCTTGTTTTTTTTTTTTTTTTTTTTTTTTTTTAACATCTAAAACATTTTATTAATACGAATCAGAGTACAGAAGATTAACAATGAGAATAATAATACAACCAATAGTGTATGTAACTAAAAAACGACAAAGAAAAAACTTAATCTGATTAATTAATGGATATAAACGATAATTGGACCGGTAACATAGCTTGTTTATTAATGGATATGGGCCTTTTGAGATTAGTTATCACTAACCCAATGTTATAACCAAATTTGATTATTATGAACCACATCTATGGTACCAAAAATTTATAGTCTTTGTAGCTTGGTAGACCTGTGTCTATAAATATGTGTTCTTGAGACTATAAAGATGTGTTCTTTACAAATATGTGTTCTATTGTTTGGTTTTGTGCTTAGTGCCCTGATTCAAATCTTTTCTTTTTCTTCTAATTCTGTGAAGATAGTTAGAAATGACTCGGTTAGATAATCTATAGTTACTCATAATTTATAAATAAATATATATAGCGATATTCAATGCGTCGCTTCAACGTTCAAAATTTCGTTTGTCTTGTGAACGACTAGACAAACATGAAAATGATGTATAAACGTCATTTAAACCAAAAAAAATTATGTATGAACGTTCATCATGACTCATGGAAACATAATATTTGTTTTGTTTTTTTTTTTCCTTAGTCAAAGAAATCTAAAGCATTAGTAATGCCTCCCTTCGACGTTAGAATAGACACCGTGGTCGGTCTGATTTTTTTGCCGTGAGTGTTCGAACTACCGATTTTGAAAATCTATACCATTTTTCAATTGTGTATCTCTTAAGAGTATACCATGTATCAAACAGTTCTGAAATCAAACACATGTTCTCACATCCGAAGCAGTAAGCACACTTAAACCAGTTTCCCTGATTAATTAAATAAGCTAAATATAGATAACGGGGCATCACGTGTCGTGATTCGCTATACAATGCAACTACGACAATCGACAAAGTCGCCGCATTTGTAATTTTATGTTGTGATGTTTATTAAGGTTGTTCAGACATGAGGTTTTAAAGGTTGATAAGTCATAATGGAGTCAGTTTTTTCGAAAGAAAAATAACGTGTTTTTTTGTGAAATATTATTTTAAAATAAAAATAATTAAACCAAAACAATAACATTATGTTTAGAATATTTAGAAAATATTAAATTTTGAATTTCTTAAGATGAACACAATAAATTATTAGGTTTTTCTTTACATATTCCAATAATATGGAAATATTTTGATTGTAATGTTTAAAACTAAAGAAGATCTAAAGTTGAGTTAGGTTTAATATTGTTACCAACGCAACAAAGAAAGTGAACTTCCTTTAGCTTAACACTTTTTTTTCTCAGTTTGTATTCTCTTTCGACGCGCCTTCAAAGGTATCGGCGACACGTTGCACTTGTATCTTTCAGAGTCAACGCTTCACTAGCATAGGGTTCTTCTTACTTTATGGTTACGGAGGACAGAGTTATTTTATTGTATTATGGAGTATGTAATACTTATAATACGTGTTATTATTACTGGAATAATTAATCTTTAACAGAGCATATAAGAAATAGTAGTAAAACATACTATTTGGTTTATCTTATACTCATATTCATCGTCTTGCTTGTAGTTTACAAATTCTGTTTAAGAGCTTATAAAATTATCAATATGTTAACTAAAACATATAAAAACTGAGAAACAATCTAAAAATAGTATATTTTACACGTGTATTCTGAAATTTTAGTTTCAAATGCAACGTCAATTAGATTTTTCTTTTTAACAATGTTATTAATTCTTTCGTATCGGTTGAATCGTTAAATGTAAAACATTAATATAAACATTGTGATGTATTTAATTGACTTAAATGTTTTTTTGTTAAAGGGTATGCAATTTTATAAATTAGTGTTCAAATTGACTATTTCCGGATTTAAGTCCATACAAAATTCCGAAGACCAATCCACAAACATCAAACCGAATTAAACCATCTAATACAAAACCAATTCGGGTTTACAAAACCAAACTAAACCGGACGATATGAAATCCAAATCTACAACTGAAAAACACAATTGCAACTGTTGACTATGGATTACATATACTCACCAAAGTAGAATTTCTGGTGAGTCTAGATGGCGCGAGTCGAACGAAGATGGTGATCCAACTTAAATGTTTTGTAGCAAAGATAAAGAAAAAAACACTCTTGAATACTTGTCAAAAGATATAAAAATAGTTGTTGAGTTTATGTCTTTTTGAATATTGAGAAATGAGAACTTGGAATATGTATTTGTATCTTTGTTTTTCTTGTTGGCCGGCCTAATTTTTTTGATATATATGGGGAGAAAAAAAAGATAATCCAAAATCAGATACCGAAACCTATCAACCAATCAAATACTAAACATCATTGACCTATATTGATTTGTCAATAGTATTCATTTCTACTCCTTCCCATATTAATCAACTCAAACGAATTTAAGAGGGGGTATTTAACTTGATGTTTTAAGGATTTGATAGGATTTTAATATTTTAGAATTTTGAAAGATTTCAGAGATTTTTAGGAGATTTGATTGTATTTTAGATATTTTTTTATTTTTTCTTTTTAGAAAATAAAATGTGATTCTATAAGATTCTGTGAGATTTTATTGGTAAACTTGTGTGATTTTAAAATATTTTGCAATACAAAAAAAAGAAAGAAAATCTGTCGAAAAAGAAAGAAAGAAATTGTGGGAGATGAAGACGTAAACTTGTCTGAGATACCACCACACAGCCTAAATTATGCAAGAAAGAAAAAGAAGCTTTAAGTGAGATGAAGAACAGAGGAAGAAGATGAGCAAAAGGGAGAAGAAGAAGGTGGAAGACACATGAGGAGAAGAAGGAACAAGTCAATAAGGAAGTTGGGTTTAGTAGTTTTGTGTGTGTGTTGTAAGAAAAAATCCACGTGATCCTATATTTCAATGGTTCTCTATAGACAATAACCAAAACAGCAGAGTAAAGGGATATAGAGAGAGAAGCAAACATGAATGGAAGAAAAAAAAAAAAAGCAAACGTGAAACAAAAAAATGTCGTGTGATGAGATACAACTTGAGGAAGAAGATGATGTGGCCATAGTTTAAGTATTAAATAGTTTCAGCATTCTCTATTGTGTAATCGGACATGAGAGAAAATTGTCATAAGTTACTTGTGTTCTGTTCTAATTTTCATTGTTAAACACTTGATTATCCCATAATTGTGACCTATCATCGTGAATGTATTTCTACGAACAGAGATGGTCTGCGGAGAGTTGTCGGAGTTATCTGCGGAGAAAGCTTACAGAACAGATATGGTGGTAGTTTTAGGACTGTGTTTTTTTTTGTTTTTTTTTTAATGAAATCCTTTAAAATTTCACCTCAAAGGGTATGATTTTGAGAGGAGTATTTTTTAACTAAAAAGCAAAGAAAAAGTCTCTTAGAATCATTCAAAGTAGTATTCTAAAAAAAGTTGTGATATTTTGAGTAACAAGAGATTTTAAGTTGGTTTTATAAACTATTGATTGAATAACAAGAGATTCTGAATTATTTTAAAGGATTTTATAAAAATCTTAGTTGAATAACATATGATTTTATAAGATTTTTTAAAATTCTTAATTGAATAACAGAGTATTTTAAGAATACTTTAAAATCCTTTAAAATGTTAAGTTCAATATCTCCCTCTAAATTTCTTTTTGTCGTATCAATTAAACACGATTCAACAAGGAGAATTACACAGTACGTATAAGTTTCCTTTGAATTATTAAATGATGTGTTTTCATTTCACATATCATGTCGTTACGTACGCTAGAGTTGCCGACCTATATACAGTAGAATCTCTATAAATTAATATTCGCTATAAATTAATAAATTCGTTTGGTCCCGAGTTAGGCCAATGTAAAAAATAATACATTTTGATAAAATAATAAGATAATAATTTTTTTAGAATTCCTATATAAAAATATGGTCCATCAATATCATAAATTAATAATTAAACAAACTAATATATATATATCTAAGAAAATCGAATGAAATATGATTTTACTGTTATTTGCCTATTATTAAATTTGCATATGGTTGTTAGAGTTTTTTTTCTAAATCTTTCTCACTGATCAAAAGATGAGATTCTATCCGTTACATTTCAGTATTGACTTTGTTACTGCAGAAAAAAAAAAAAAAAGATAAACTTTTCCAGAGATAGAAATAAAAAAATCTGACAACGAAGAAGAAGAAGACATAAGAAAATTCTGAGCCTTTCAATTCATTCATATACGATTACGCGTTCTTCTTCTTCCTTCTTCCTTCTCTCTTTCCCAGAAAGTATCATTGAAACCCTTTTTTCACTTTTTCTTCTGACTTTTTTTTTCTCTTTCTTCGCTGAAGAATCTTTAGTTTTCATTTTTAGATTCTGTTTTCTTCTTCGTATAAACATATATAAAGTTTCGATTTTTTTTCGATTCTGGGTACACGAGATTAAACCCCCCCCCTCCTTTTCCATGGCCTCCGCGGCGATATTCTCATCTCTCCGACGGAGGAGATCGCCGTCTCTGGAAGCTTTTCTTGCCCCCGTTGACCTTTCCGGCGTAGCTCTTGTTCAAACCCTAGCTTCCATTTCAACAGAAGTCGTATCTTGTTTCAGCGGCGTTAGATTCACGTTCCAACGCAAGAACGCTCGTTCTCTGATTCGCAAGATCGAGATCTTCGTCGTCTTGTTCGAATTCCTCGCGGATTCGAATTGGGGGTCAAGAATTAAAAGAAGAGGAAGCAGCTCTGTTTTTTTCTCCGAATCAACGGCGTTGCTCTGTTTAAAAGAGCTTTACCTTCTTCTCTACCGCTCCAAGATCCTCATCGATTACTGCGCTCAATCTAGTAAGTTATGGCTATTGCTACAAAACCCTTCAATTTCTGGGTATTTCCATGATTTAAACCAAGAAATCTCCACTCTTTTGGATGTTTTCCCTGTCAACGACCTCTGTTTAAGCCAAGACATCACAGAGCAATTCGAGTTGTTGCAGAGACAGTCGAGGAAATCGAAACTGTACATCGACAAAAACGACGAGTCCTTACGCGAAACGTTTTATTCCTTTCTTTATGCGTTCGAGAGCGGTGAGATTCCGAGTCCTGTTGATCTGAGATCCTTCTTCGTCGAGAAACTGAAGATTAAAGACTCTGAGAGTTGTAGAAACGAAATCGAGTTTTTGGAAGAACAGATTGTGAATCACGACGGTGACTTGGAGCCTACTGGATCAGTGATTAACGGGTTTGTAGCGATTACAAGGTACTGTAGGTTTCTGTTGTTTGGATTCGAAGAAGATGGTTTGGAGTGGTGGATTGAGAATCCTAAGAAGCCACGAAAAGGGTTCGTTGCTCAGGAGATTGGGGACACGTTTATAACTGTGCCAAAAGATTTTGTTTGTCCCATCTCTCTTGATTTGATGACAGATCCTGTGATTATATCTACAGGGCAGACTTATGATCGGAGCTCTATAGCTAGGTGGATTGAAGAAGGGCATTGTACTTGTCCTAAAACAGGACAAATGCTTATGGATTCGAGGATTGTTCCTAACCGAGCTCTTAAGAATTTGATTGTTCAATGGTGTACAGCTAGTGGTATATCTTATGAGTCTGAGTTTACTGATTCTCCTAATGAGTGTTTTGCTTCAGCTCTTCCTACTAAAGCTGCGGTTGAAGCTAACAAAGCTACTGTATCGATTCTTATTAAGTATTTAGCAGATGGTTCTGAAGCAGCTCAGACAGTTGCGGCTAGGGAGATACGTCTTTTAGCTAAAACGGGAAAAGAGAACCGTGCGTTCATTGCGGAAGCGGGTGCGATACCGCACTTGTGCCGTCTTCTTAAATCCGAAAACGCTATTGCGCAGGAGAATTCAGTGACAGCGATGTTGAATCTATCGATTTATGAGAAGAACAAGAGTCGGATCATGGAGGAAGGTGATTGTTTGGAGTCTATAGTAAGTGTTTTAGTTTCAGGTCTCACAGTTGAAGCGCAAGAAAACGCAGCAGCTACATTGTTCAGTCTCTCTGCTGTACATGAGTATAAGAAACGGATAGCGATCGTTGATCAATGCGTTGAGGCGTTAGCCTCGCTGCTTCAGAACGGGACACCGAGAGGGAAGAAAGATGCGGTTACAGCGTTATATAACTTATCGACACATCCAGATAACTGCAGTAGGATGATTGAAGGAGGAGGTGTGTCTAGTCTCGTTGGAGCACTCAAGAACGAAGGCGTAGCTGAGGAAGCAGCAGGAGCTTTGGCTTTGTTAGTAAGACAATCTCTTGGCGCTGAAGCTATAGGGAAAGAGGACTCCGCTGTGACGGGGCTCATGGGGATGATGAGATGCGGAACACCGAGAGGGAAAGAAAACGCGGTCGCTGCGTTGCTCGAACTCTGTAGGAGCGGTGGAGCAGCTGTAGCGGAGAAAGTGTTGAGAGCACCTGCCATTGCGGGGTTACTTCAAACGCTTTTGTTTACCGGGACAAAACGGGCTAGACGTAAAGCAGCATCGCTTGCTCGTGTTTTCCAAAGGCGGGAAAACGCAGCGATGCGGTCTGGTGGTTACGGGTTTGTAGGGAATTCGAATGGTAATAGAGACGGTAGTTTTACAACCGATGTCTCTGTACCGATATCAATCTCAATCTCCGTACCTGTGTTGTGATATCTATATGGTTTAGTGAAAAAGTTCTAAAAGAGGTACTCTTTTTTGTTGTTGGTTGGTGGTGTTTGTTTCATTCACTGTATGTCTATATTATATACATTTATTGGTTGGGAAAGGTATAATACAAGTAATATTTTAGAGGTGATGAAAAAGATAACAAAAAAAGATTTGTGTATGGGTCTTTTCTTGTATGTGTATTGTATTTGGATGTATAAGCTATGAAAACCTCAGCATTGTGATCGTTTACTAAATAAAGAACTTGCTTTTCTGTACTAAACTATTTGAAATGTCTAGAAAATTAAATCGAAGAAAAGATTTGGTTGGAAAGGTTGTCAAAAAGAAATAAACAACATTTTAATGCGGTTTGACCAAAAAACACTTTAGATAATTTCTTAATTAATGAAAGAATAAAATAAGTTGGTGCATATATCTCAAGAAATAATGTGTCTAGTTTTGGATCATGAATCTAATAATGGTGAGTTATACTTAGATTTAAAGATAAAAATAAAATTTTCATAAGAGAATGATCAAGTAAGAAGACTTGAAAGTATTGACTAATGGAGAACCCTTTAAGGAGAAAAACATTCAACAAAAAGAATAATTAGATAACAAAGAAAGAAGGGAGATAGATAAAGTGAGAGTTGGAGTATTATGATTTGGATGGTTTCTCCACTTGTGAAATTGATAGAAGAATATTAAATTAAAAAGGAGTTCAAAGATATTCATTACAAAAGGTTGAGAAAGAGAGAATCTCTAGTGAAGTGGTGAGTTGGGACACCTTAACTTCGTATTCTTTTTTTTTCCTAAGCTTACTAAGTGGATCTCAACATTATAATTCTTTATAAAGTAAATTATAATTGTGTTTAAATGATTTAAAATAAGAATCTAAAGCAGTTTATAGCATGTAAGAACTTGTAAACTATAAAGATCGAAGTTTCAAATTTGGTTAAAAGAAAGATGTCCATTTCAAACTCCAATAGATTTGAAGCCTCTATTTTAAAGATAAGATGATTCGTGAAAATGTTATTGAAGAGACACAATATATTATGGGGCAATTGCATTTTTTGTACTTTTATTTGCATTTGAATGAAATCACACATATTATATTCGATTTTCGAGAAACATAACCACTAAGGGTGCTGAAATTACAGTTGACTCTTTTAAGAACAAACAAAAAATAGAAGCCGAAATAACAGATTTAACCCGAGGAAGTCTGCAATAGATATCTTTACGGTTGATTTCAAATTGACGTCAAATGGAAGACATAAAAATATGTCTACTCCTTAATTATAGTTTAAATTTTAATTAAAAAAATTATAAAAAATAATTTGGTAAACCTATTGACCAAATAATAACCACATAGACTTCATGCATTGTAATAAAATACATTTACATATAAACTAGTCAAATTATGGGAGGAAAGACTGATTAGGTTAAAATTATTTGATTTAGGGTTTGCTTAAGTAGATTTCTCTGTAGACTATTGGTGGTTGACTTTCTTATGCCATCAACTATTAATATTAGTCCTAGGCGTTCGGTCAGAACCGAGAGAACCAAACCGATTAAACCAAGATGTTCGGTTTTCGGCAGCATCTGTGAGAGGATCAACAAACCGATCGACGAAATTAATTTGGTAATTCGGTTCCCAGTTCGGTTCGGTTTGGCGGGACACATAACCAATCGGTTTTAATTAACCGAGTTATATATACCTAATTTTCACTAACCCTAATAATTTTCATTTCTTTCTCTTCCACATTCTGCCTCTCTCTCTGGCGATAAGCGATTCTGAAACTGAAAAAATCTGTCTCTCATCAAATCATCATCATAATCACCTTTCTTCTTCATCTTCGTCATCTACAGCTCTTCTCTCTATCAAACATGGTGTAGAGATCGACCTTTTCGCTGTCCAAACCCTAATCTCGAGTTTTAGACAGGTAATGTCTTCTTCTTTTCTTTGTCTTCTCCTATGATGCTTTGTTGTTTGCTTCTCGTTAATCAGTGTATTAATGTGTGGGTGGTTTATTATTTTGACAGATCTGAAGATTGTAGCAATGGCTAGATCAGAGCCAGATCTGGTGGAATTTGAACGACGATGTCGATGATGATATTGACGCCGCTGCCGGTATTACTTCAGCTTCTCTCGTAAGAATCCATCTCTCAACTTCTTCTCCTTATCGATTCTCTCATTTCCAAATTTTAATGACGACTCATCGTTTACTTGTTATTTTCTTTTGGTACTAGATCTGAACTCAGAAGATCTCCGAGTTCGTATCTTCTCCGTTTGAGCAATGGCTTTCGATTGCCCCATTTCTATTTCGCCGCTGGTTTTGCCTGAGTTCGATCATAATCAGCCGGGTTCAATCGATGAAAAGAGTTTCGGATTCGGGCTTCCCAGTTTTGATTTCGGCGGATCCATGGAGCTAATGGATGTGCCTAAGAAGAAGGTCACGGAACTCTCAGTCTCTCTTATTTGGTTTTTCTCCTTTTCGTTTTCCTGCTTCTGAAATGTTAAAAATTTCATTAGGGTTTTGAATTATTGTGACGTCTGGGTTTAAGCTCAGTTCTAAATTGATTTGGTTCCTTAAGGCTCATATGTTCTTGGGTGTTCGGAGCTATCTACTATGAAAATGTGTATATTTTTTCTCCTTGGAGAATGATAGTGTTAATCAAAGTTGTTCTTTATGAAAAATGCAGATTTCTAAACACAAGAGAGGGATAAGAAATGGGCCAAAGGCTCTTAAACCTGTTCCTGTGATCATCCGTTGCAGGTTATAGATTTGCTTCTCTTGTTGCTTTATCTGTTTGTCACTGTTTCATTCAATAGCTGAAGTATAAGCGCATATGCTTTCTGATTCAATATTCTGTCCTTTAGCATCCCTTTTCAGAAACTGTATATCATTTAAGTAACTAGAACTGTGAACCTTTAACAAGTTTGATGAAATAACTTCTTGTGTTCATTGCGGTATAATAGTCAACTTGTTTGGCCGTGGCAATAAATCACACTTGTTTGGCCTTGGCATATGCTTGATTTTGTATTTGTATCGCTTATCATGATCTCATGATGAGGGCACTTGTATATACCGTTGTTTAAGTGCATACTCTTTTGTGTTCCAAGAGTTGCGGGCGAGTTAAGCTGCCACATTTCTTTTGTTGCAGCGGTGAGCGGCTAAACCCTAGTGAGCAAGGCAATTCGAACAACTGATAAAGGTTTTCAATATGATCACTCCTTGTTGGATATCAAGAGGCAGCAACCTTGGCTTTTTTAGTAGTAGACTCGAGTGATATGATAGACTTAGTTGATGCTGTTTTGGAAAACTATTTGGGTTTTTGCTGCAAGATCAATATGCTCATGCTTCTTACACTTGTTGTGTCAATACCTCATAATTTCTTAGAGTGTTTCAAGGGTAATTATTGGTGTATCATAGTTAAAATAGCTCACAGGTGTGATCGCTGTTGTTTGTTTAGTAGGTCTCTCTCCCATTGTGACAGAGAGAGCACAACAATAATAACCCTAGGTAGAAAAGATTGTTATATCCGAAGACTCATCATGCTCATTTCCTACTTCTTTATTGTTTTACAAGGAACTATACAAAACTGGAGTACCACTCATGTGAAAAAAAACCCTTGATTTGATAACAATCTAAGATTTAACTATCTCGATCTTCCTCTTCATCATAGTTGAATGGTAGCGGAACTGATTTGAATGCTCTGAATTTTCCCACATTGTTCAAATGCTCGTTCTCCAACCTTCACAACCAGACAAAGCAAGAACCCTTAAGTAAAAAATGCTTTAAACGGAGCAAGCACAGTGATTAATTTTTTTTGGGTTCAGAAGTTACCTAAAGAAATTCCAGATACCACGACGTATGATCTCAAGAGCAGCAAGAAGAGCAACCATAGTTTCAAGATGTAAGAACACGAAGTTGAAATCCAGCACGGTCTGCAGCCACGCCAACCTCAACACAATGTTTACGACCTACAAAGAAGAGAAGACAGAAACAAAATTATAAAGAAAAACTAAACAGAATATGAAACTGTTCCTTTTAAGTTTCTTAATTCTCACCATTGCAATGTAGTAAACAGATTTGTGAGGAACAAGAATCTTCTCTCTCAACCAATATTTAGATGGATTGTGAAGCAATCATACTCTTCTCTACATTATTATTAACTACTAGTTGTCTAACAGTTAGAGTCTTAGAGATAGGATTGTTGTAGAAAAAGTTTAACTTAAATATCAATAGAAAAAAGAAAATAAATATTAATTGTGTGAATGTGTTGTATCGCCCACTATGAATTTATCGCCGCCGTTTCATCTTCGAACTAAAAAAATCAAAAAAATCTTTATATAAAAATTTTCAATTAAAGTTTTTTTCAATTATACAGACTTCACACAGAACTCCAACACGTTGACTTCAAAAATAAGTCTAAGTTAATCACCTAACTGCCTAAGAAAACCAAAAACTTGATTTCTCCATATGTATAATATATAATCATGTCAAAAACATATAGAAGCAAGTACATAACATATATCAAAGAATACAACAAGAAAATCTTAAAAATTATTCACCAATTTGCAATAAATTGGTTTACAAATTTTGCCGACTTCATGTTGATGTCAAACGAGTAGACATCAACAAGCCTCTACGGAGAGACTTTAACTCGAAGCCTATTTTGTGTGGTCTATTTTTGCAATTACAATTTAAAAAAGCAGACACCAGATGAAGTCTACTAGGATAGTTGACTTCTTTTGTTGTCTTCCTTTGTTAATTTTTTGGTCAGTTTTGCAATTAAAAACATAGAACAGAGTAGATTTCTTACGAAGTTTCAACAAGTTAAATTCGATTACAGTCAACTCTGGTTATTTTTGCAATTGACCAAACCATTGACTTGGTAGAAGACTTCTAGCTGACAAGTAGACTTCATCTATTCGTCAACTAGAAAAAGTAAACTTCGTTGTGGTTAGTTTTGCAATTAACCAAGTTTGACTTTCGCCAAGTAGACTACGTATGAAGTCTCAAGGAATGTTGACTTTGTTTGCAGTCTGCCGTGGTCATTTTTGGGGTTGACCAACATTTTAATTTTTTAACTAGTAGACTTCTTTTGCAGTCAACTAATTAATTTTATATCAATAATATTCCGGTTAATGTTTTTATATTTTGGTCAAATCCAAAAATAGTCACTATAAAAGTCTACTCTTTTATTATCGGAAGAAGACTTCGTCCGACAGTCATAACTAAAAAGTCAAGAATTTGGTCAATTGCAAAAATACACTTTAGTAGACTGCAAACGAAGTATCCGACAGAAAGATTATAATGCAGTCTGAACCATATTTTTTTGTTTTCAAATGAAATTAAGGAGACTGAAATTTCAGTCTACGGGCTCGAAACTCGATAAATTTTTAATTGCAAAATTGACCACATAGTAGACTTTACATGATATTATAACGATTAAACTAACAAATGAAGTCTAATTTCGCAAAAAAATCAAGGAAAATCACGAAATCTACCGGAAAATAACCTTATTGGTGGTTGTTTCGCAATGTCAAGCACTGAGGACGTCGTCTTTAGTCACCACGGAAGAAACCCAGCACCAATTTAATCACTATCCAAGAATCATGACATATAGCAAGATGAATGCACTTGCAAATTTTCTTGGATTAAAATGGAGAGAAGATGGAAGAAAATGAAGTTCTCATAGCATTGAGTGTTATTTAAGCTTACAAATTCAGGTTGTTGAAGCTTTAACAACTTCAAATTTGGTTGTTCATGGTTGTTGGAAAATTGATGGTGGTGGCACAATCGTAAATAAAAGAAGAAGATGAGGATATGGATGTAATAAACATTTTCGCAAGAAATTCAAATAAATCAGAAATAGTGGCATTTTTGTGAATACAATAAATGAACAAGAATTTAATAAGGAAAAAATGGCAAATGTTGGAGAGAAAAAAAAACATTGCAATTGACTCAAGTTAGAGTCAACTTTTTGGAAGCATCCCATATATTATCAGTAAAATGGAAAATGTCATCATCAATAATTATCTTTGTGTAGAGGATTTATAAGTTGGAGATTTATGATTACAAATTGATAGTATAAGATAAAGTCGTCCACCATGTTTTGTTCTTTTTTTTTTTTTTTTTTTTTTGACAAGTTTTTGTTCTTTTTTTTTTAAGTGGATGTGATCTTATTGTGTTTTTGTCTTTTTGGAGTTATGTATCATGTGCGTATGCGCATTAACACCCGACAATCTACGATAATAATCATATCATCAAATACTTTAATACAATTTTTATATTTCTTTTTCATTATGTCAATTACTAAGGTTAAAAGTACATTAAAATTAACGAAAACGAACTTGCGAAATTGGAATTTTTTTTGGTGTATTTTATATGTTATTAAGTCTATTGAAACTTTAAAGAAATGCGCAATCATATATTCATACCAAAATATCATTCCAGCTTTGTGGATGAGAGGTACGAGAAATCATAACGATTGTTTGAAATGGATAGATGTTTTTTACTTTCTGTAGTGTTACTAAATTGTGTGATGTATGTAAGTAATCTCTAGACCGCAATGGTCTTTGTCCGCCTAGTACGAATCCAATTCCGATATCTACTGAGCTTTAGTGGTTTTACTAAGTTCTTTCCTTTTACTATCTTTAAAGACTTTATAACTCAATAAGTCAATATCATACTAATAGTAATATACGATACATTCAAAATATTGACTTTGACTCGACGCTCACATGTTGGCTACCAAGAAAAATTACTAGATTGGATCAATTCAGACGTTGTTTTCCACAAGTCCTCCATTGACTTATTTATACAGCTGGGTGGTTTCCAAATTCTAACCTGTTTTTTAGCTAACCAATGCCGAAAAAGTGAAGAGCAAGCTTAAAAAATGGTGTTGAGACCCAATGCTAGGATGATGTTTTACATTCAAACATTTAGACAAGAAAAGTACTGAGACAAGAGTTAAAAAAGTTTCCTTTCTTAAGTTGCATTGATGAAATCAGAGTTGTGTGTTCCCTAAGTTAACAGAGGAGACAAACGATGATGATAAATTACATCCAGAACAGACCCATATTTTTCCTCTTCAGACTCGCCACACAAACCTCTATAACTGAAAGAAGCTGAAAAAACCACTCTCTTTCTTTATTTTTAGTACGAGTTTTGCCAGAGCTGCTGCTGGGTTTGATTCGACTGTTGACCAGCCTGAGACCCAGCACCATCCCTAGGGTTTTGCTGCTGGCGCTCGAGTGACATTTCAGTTTGGGACTGATAGAAATTTGGGTATCCATGAGATCCATAATGCTGTTGTTGCTGAGCTTGGCGATATCCTCCCGCTGCTTGCTGGGTCTGCTGTTGTTGTTGTTGTTGTTGGTGTAGTTGTAATTGCTGCTGTGCTTGGAGGTTGTAGTACGTGTTAGCTGGGACACCTGACATGGTTCTGGAACCATGACCGTGATGCCACATCGCCGAGTTTTCGTTCTGAAAAATTAAATCAAAAGAGAAAAAAACGTCATCAAAAGGTTCATGTCTGAAACCAAAAAAAAAATGGTAAGGAACTGAACATAAACGAGAAGGTACCTGCTGTTGTTGCTGATGTTGCTGCTGCTGCTGCTGCTGCTGCTGTTGCTGAAGTGCCAGTAAGTGATTACTCTCTTTGTATTGAGAACTAAGAACATCTTCATAATCGAGTGTTGTACCAGTAGGAGCAGACTGTTGGTTAAGAGGGAAGCTTGCAGCAGATCCAACGTTGGTTGAGTTTCCAAATCCATAAGCGGAGGCAGGCGCCGTTGCAGACTGAGGCAGATTACCGGGAGAGACGTTCGTTTTGTACTGCGGAAGCAATGAGGCAGCTAGCTGGTGATATGAGCTGTTACCAAATGTTTGCTGGAAAGCAGATGGCATGTATGGATAGTTCTGAGGCATTACAGGATAACTGATCATGTTTGCATAGTGCGTTAGAGGCAATGTGGGTTGAGAGTAAGGATGCATTGGAAGCTGTTGAGGAAGAGCTGGTCCAGTAGCGATATTAGCACTAGGTAAGGTTTGCTGAGCTGGCTGTGTTGCCGGGATTCCACTGCCTCGGAGAGCCTGCAATGTAAAAGCATATAATCAAAATCATACTAACCCCTCTTCTAGATCCCTCAAGATCTAACTTTGTGCCAACAAGCAGATTAAAGCCAAATCCAGAATCTCGAAATTTAGTTTTCGAATCTGAAGTAACTACTGCCTTTGGCAAGTAAACAAAACAGTACCCATGTGACAACTAACAACACATTACTACTTCTGAATAAAAAAAGCTAAGAGAAAGAGAAAAGGATTATTTACCTCTGGCATGGAAATGCTTTGGCCACCAAGTGATGAAGCATTGTTGCTATTTCTTGACTGCAGAGACTGTGCAACTGAGAAAGGTGAGTACTGGAACTCAAGTTCCCTCACACTTTGTGCTGTTTGTGCAAATAAAGCGTTGGGAACTGAGTGAGTATACCCCTGCTGAGACAAAAACGAACAAGAACTAATGTTAACATTCAAGATTACATGGGCATCACTTCAGAGCTCTTTCAGCAAAAATATGAACAGCTTGAATGCATTATTTAAAAAAAGCAAAACAAGATTCTTTTAGAAGCTTTCACAAATACTTTGGATTTTCAAAACCTTTGAAATTTGGTCCTGCTATGAAAAGCAATGCACAGGTAACTTACCATCACATTTGATAACGAAGCAAGATTCTGCATCTGATTCTGTGCATTTGTCTGTGAGGCATCATATACAGTATTCATCTGCTGCTGCTTAGCATTTTCATACGCATACCCTGGCTCAGGCTGCGCAAATGTGTACTGGTGCTCCTGAGCGCCCTCAGAGTTTTCTTGCTTCAAAACCTCTCGCCTCGACTCTAAAGATTCATCATAATTTTCAGTAGCAGGTGCGTGGACCATATTTCCATTGGCTGTACCTTCAAGATGTTCATCGCCATAGTACTCAGTATTTCTGCAAACAAGTAAGATATTGGTAAGCAGGATATAAAAAAGAAACCCATAAAAAAATTAGAAAAAAAAAAAACAGAATACCTTGCATCTGGATGTTCAATCTGTGGAGCTACATCAGAAGTCTCTTCTACGCTGTTGCTCAAAGGTCTTGATCCAAAACCTCCAAAGCTTCCGAAACTTAATTGCGAGCATTCTTCGGTATGGATTAGCAAATGGTTTGGAATTACAACAGCAGGTCTATCTTCTTCATGTGAGGCTTCTTGATCATGACTATCTACGGTTTGTTGTTGATAATTGGCTGGACGAGACGAAACATCATCGTCATCTGAAAAGTAATAATGAGACGGTGAATAAAAATTAACCATCAAGAATACCAAAAGATCCTCATAAGCTTCTAATTCTCTAACTTATCTTTTTGTTGAAAATCTCTACCACCAAAAGATGATTTAGAAAAGAAGAACAGAAAAGTACTGTTTCGGGACAATCCAACCAACAAATAGTTTTTCATCACCCCCAGCAGGATAATAAGCCTATTTGGATTCCCATGATCAATAAACACAAGCCCACCCCAACATGAACAGAAAAAAATTTGATCATAATTGCACACACTAGCAATCATTGTGATTTAATTGATGAAAAGACATTGTCATTCACAGCATAAACATATGCCATTCAATAGAAAAACAAAAACCAGACAAACACACACCAGCATGTATATCCGAGATAAGCAATGGGAAACATATTATAAAGATTCAAAAATATTACCTTTGTGGTGCTCTACTGGATGGTTCTGTGTCTGATATGGATTATCATCAAATTCTGATGAAACTGCAGAGTCATCTTCTTGAACAGAGTCAGCTTGCACATGATCGACTCCACGAATTTGAGAAGGTTCATTTTCTGCTAAATGTATATTTTCTAACCGGTCCTTCAAATGTTGCTCTCCTCTATCGGATTGGAAATCAGCTGGACCATTGCATACCTCTGATTCTGCTGGTGCTACTGATACAGAAGATGTACGAGGTGCCAGTGGCTTCTCAATCGATGGCCATTCATCTCTAACAGGGACCTGCTGATTTGCACTAGCTTCATGCTCATGACTTATCTCAGAACGCATATTGACATTTTGCTTCACTGTCTTGTTCTGTGGTATACCCATCTTCACAATGTCAGCCATAGACCTCTGGCCAGGAGCGCCAAACCATGCAGTTTGATGTCCAGAAGCCGGCTGTGATGATGATATTACATCACCCGAGGTAACAGATGACAATTTATTTTCCGTAGCGACGGAATCACTGCAAAAGATAAACAGCATACATGAGCCAAAATAAAATCATGTACAAACCATAATTCAAGGAAAAATAAGCTACAAAAGTGAAATGTCTACTGGAAAAAGTAAGGTCTATATGGAGCACACATTCAACTGTAATGCATGATCTTGAAAAACCAATAACCATATCTGACCTCATCATACAACACCAGAAACTAAGATTTCTCGTTGCTTCTAGTTAATAAAACAGACACTGTACGTGAAAGATTCTCTAGTACTGGCTCAGATTTTCATAAAATAAAGTCTTGCAATGAACCAGTATACATAATTCTGATATTCTACAACCTACCTAAGCCATATAGTTCATATAAATTCAACTGAGAAACTGAATGAGTAACTAAATGATTCAATATGAAACACACAAAACTGCCACTGATTTTTTTTCATCTGCATTCAAACTCCCAACTCCAAAAAGAAAGAGGGCCACTCAAGAGAAAACCTGTTTTGTGTCTGATGGTGGTCCGCCACTCCAGAAGCAGAAGACCAAGAAGCTGTGTAACCTTGTGGTCCACTTTCTTTCTTGTTTGTGGATTTTCCTTGGAAGTTTCCAGAATCTGAACAACAGAAGCATATAAGCATGATTCTTACAGTTAAATCTTATGTATTCAAGAGATCATAATTATACCTGTAGAGCTGAAATGGGTAGATCCACCTCTCCCGCTATAACGATCAGAACCACCTCTAGCACCACGGTTATACGTGTTATTAGCACCACGAGGCCGAGAATCCGGTGTATCCCTAGTCTGAATAGAAAAAGAAAAACTATTAAAATCACCAAAATTCCAGTTAATCAAAATGATAACAAGCTAAAACAAGAGTTTGATTTTATTCCAGCAGACCATCTAGAGTCAGTTACTAGTACATGATAACTAGCTAAACCTAGAGTTCATTTTATTCCAGCAAAATATCTAGAGTCAGGTACGACATGAGGACACGTTTAAAGGCACTCAGGTATAAAAACATCACACTGCGACAATATTTCAATATCAGTAGATCTGTCAATGTCGAAATTGTGTACTAGAAACAAAATGTTATATCACACATAGTATAAGTATGCACTAATACACAGATTGTGCCAGTAGTTTGCGTTTAAAATGCAAACACTGAACACCAACAAAAGGCACTTCCTTGGTCTATTATTCCATAAGAATACGAGTTTACAGGATTGACTCACCTCTTTCTTCTTTTCTTTCTTGCTCTTTACCTCGTGAAATGGATCTGAAATACAAAGAAAAAAGTATCAATATCAGTATTGACGCCAACTGCAACAAAGACAAGCCTTGGACAGGGAGAAACTAAAGATCATGACCTAAGAAGGTAATGATATCAGAAACCAAAACCAGCTAGAAAGTTTGACACTTGCAAGGGGAACACAAACAACTTTAGGACAATGACCTAATGCAGAAGAAGAACAAAAACAAAACTTTGGCTCATTCAGAATCAAAACCCCAATCAAACCCTTATAGAAACCCTCAGAGTAATCAGTCAATTCTCCTCAGGATACATAAAAACCCTACTTTTCTTCACCACCAAAATACACAGAGAGAGAGGATTGAGGAGGGGGGGAAATTAAATTAAATTAAAAAAAATAAAAGGAGGAACCTTGAGAGAGGAGGCGAGCAACGGCTTCGTTAGGCTCCATATTGCACTCTTTAAGCATAGCATAGATCTCAGCCTCGGGAGCGTTTACAATTTCCTTCAAGCTTTTTACTATTTCTCTAGACCCTGACGGGATATCGTTATTAGCTTTCCTCCCTCCGGCACTTCCGCCGCCGCCCACCTTGCTGCTCATCTTTATCCGCCTTTAAAAAAAAAAAAACAGCTACCTCTCTCTGTCCCTCTCTTAGATCTGAAACGAAATAACGAAGCTTTTTTGGAGTTTTTTTTCTGTGGCTTCTTCTCTCTTTATAGTCTCGCGACAATACGAAAGAAGACGAAGACGAAGAACGGAAGCAGACGGGAAGAGAGAGATGATGATATATCTGTAGAATGAATGAAACCCTCTCGAGAGATTTTTTTTTCACCTAATTGTTTCTTTTCCTTTTTTTATTTTTTTTCAATTGCCTTTTCAAAATTGTTAAATTACTGTACCGGTTTAAACCATCCGTCTCATAATCAAACCGAACCAAACCCACTTAATGAGATTCAGACATGGTACTTTTGTCTAATTTTGAATTTATGTAATGATGAGCAATGTAAGATCTTTACATGTGCAATGCAATGCAACAACCCACATGTATATAACTCTCGTGATCAGTCTTTTAATCGAGACTCTTGCACTAAGTAATAACTTGTAATTTTAAAAACCTAGTTTGATGGATGCATATATCGCCAAGAGTCAAGAGGCAAGTCCTCTTCAACTGTACTATATATCCTAAAGGGGGTAATATTTTCTGTCGGTATGTAGTCGTGTTTTGTGTTCTTGCGTACAATAGCGTTTCTTGCCGCGGAAGGCCTAAATTGATATATTTGTACTTGTGTCGTCAGTCGTGGATAAATCCTATAATACATACTAGCTCTGAGTCTCTGACAGATATCAATCAATCTACACATGATAAGAAAGGAGTTAAATTGACGATTGATTTGGATTTATATCGCTTCATATGAAAGATTACGAGTTTTGGATTACAACTTTGGACAAAGTTAAGCACATGAACTTTCTAAATATACAAATAACCAGAAAGATTGTATTACAGAAAAGGTTAGAAACAAATGAAAGGAAAAGAAACACTTATTTAGAAGGGAAGAAACAAATAAAGAGAGAGAAAGAATCGCAACTGGGTTTAATAAGCAGATTCCTTATGTTTTTCATAGGAAACACTTTACCTACAAGTCTTTGGACTTTGGTGTTGTTCGATTTAGTACGACATGCAACAGTTAAAAAAGGACCTATCCTAGCTAGCTTTTTAACAAAACAATCTTCAAAAATGCTCCAAATATCAGCGTTGATTTAAAATGTATTTGGTGAGAGAACTCTGATATAATATAATCTCCATGTCATAATCTTGCCACTGATACAATTAATAAGCCAGTTCTTCTTGTAAAATCTCTTATTAACCACATTCCCATCTCATATCTTAGTTACTATCGGTGGGAGATGATGAGATTTGAAGTTTCCCACCAAGAAAGAAGGAGCTTCTTATATATTTTTTCATGTACTATAAGTTTATCTGTAAATACCTTTTCCTCTTTATGGTGTTTTCTCTTTGCTTGCCGATTCTTCTAGCTTCCTAGTTTCTCCTTTCTCAAGTTTTCTTATATTCTCTCCTACATGTCTTCGCATCCCTTCTCTCTCCCATCCCAAGAAATCTTTGATTCTATGATTCTCTTTTCTCTTCATCTTTATAATAACATATATCTATCACCTGAGACGGAACTTCTTCGCAACCATTCTTTCTTTCCTCTATCAAATCCAAAGAACTACCTGAAGACTATATCTCTCTTTTTCTCTCAAAAGCTTTTCAACTACACGGATAACGGAAACAAAATGACTCACCGTATAACTTCTCGATGTTTCTCCATCATGCTTCTATGTCTTCTAATCACTTCACGTAATCTCTCTGCGTCTAATACATTATTAGAACAGTGAATAAGCTTTGTTTAATTTTCCTGCAAATTCTGAAATATTTTGTTATGAAAGGATACAACGAACTGACCTGATTTTTTTGATGATTGGTTTCAGCTCTAGATGTTATAGCTCAGGGTCAGGGAGGACAAGGTGATATACCAGTTGTTAATCCTACAGCTCCCGGTGGTAGCACCACCACACCAACCATAACCCAGCCATCACCGCCTACCTCAACATTCCCAGGTCCAACTACACCAACAACTACACCAACTGGAGGTTATCCACCACTTGATGGTACCACACCAACCGGTGGTTACCCGCCACTTGATGGCACCTCACCTCCAGGTGGTGGTGGTGATGTTGGTGGTGGTTACGGTGGTGGTAATGCACCTGGTGGAGGTGGTGACACTGGTGCAGGTGGAGGAGGTGGCGGCGGTTATGGTGGTGGTGCACCTGGTGGCGGAGGAGGAGGTGACACCGGTGCAGGAGGTGGTGGTGCAACTGGTGGTGGTGGTGGTGGTGGTGACACTGGTGCAGGGGGAAGTGGCCAGTGGTGTATAGCGAAAGCAAATGCTTCGCCAACATCATTACAGGTGGCTTTGGATTACGCATGTGGGTATGGAGGAGCTGATTGTGGCCAGATCCAACAAGGTGCAGCCTGTTACGAGCCTAACACTATTCGTGATCATGCTTCCTTTGCTTTCAATAGTTATTACCAGAAGCATCCTGGTTCAGACAGCTGCAATTTTGGAGGGGCAGCCCAACTTACCAGTACAGATCCAAGTAAGACATATTAGAATTTTTTATGCACAAGTCTACAAAGATTTTAATCATAAGAGACAGGAAACTAGAATTAAGTTACCTGCACAGCATCCATGTTTCCTTTGTCTTTGTTACCTCCATGGGGTGTATGAGCTACTTGAGACCTCCACAACTGATAGATGTTTTGAGTATCTAGAATCAGTTCATGAACCTAAGAATACTATCCCACCATATGATTCTAATGTGTAAATTTTCGCCTATTATACTAAAGATAAATATAGACTTGGTATTCATCTCTGCTGTTATACTGCTCCAGGTAAAGGAAGCTGTCACTTCTCATCATCATCAGGAACAGTCAGGTATGTTTCTCCTTCAACTAAACTAGCGCCTTAACCTGCCAAAAAGTGAAAAAATAACAGTAATTTTTTTTTAACCAAATGCAGCACAAGCCCACCAAGTCAAATGAGTCCACCAGATTTTAATTCCCCACCATCATCTACATACCCACCCCCTATAACAACTCCAACTACAGGCACAACTGGTTCTGGACCACCATTCGGCGTGGCAGAGCCAACAGGGCTTCCAAGTTCAGCAACACATGTGTCACATAGCCTTCTCTCAATCTTTACAGCAGTTGGGATACTAATGCCACTGCTCAGGGAAAATTATCTTTAAACGGTTTCAGGGTTTAATCATTCTCTGCGAATTATGAGGCGCGTTATCCATACCTACCATCACGATATATGGAGTTTGAGAAAGCAGCCGTGATCAGCAAGAAGATTTGAATCCAAGACCTTACTCTCACCATTTGTTGTATTGCTATAGTTCATCACTGAAAGTATATTTATTTAGTAGGAGATATTACAAAATCAAAGGGCTTAGGATATATACATTCTTGTAGACACATTAAGCATAATGTAACTCTCCACAGTTTTAGAAAATAAAATACTTAGGGAACGGTTAAAAAATACAAAAGCAATGTCAGACATGATTAATTGTACAAAGATATAACAGAAAATAATATGAAAGCTACTTCAAGTAGCTACTTACCTGCAGCATTCCAAAACATGTAGGCACAGCGACAATGACAGACAAGCTCCATGATACCTGCAGCATTTCCAAACAGTTTCTACAAGGATGAAAATATCCTTTATATGCACTTTCCGACTCATGATCTTATAAGTACACATTTTTGATCCAGTTCCGTGTGAAATCATACGCGAGTAAAATTTCAATCTGTTAGCAGCATATAGTTCCAAATACAAAGCATATCATAACGAGCGGATAAATGAAAGCACGTTTGAATTGAGTACTGAAATGGAGCAAATAAAACAGGACATTATCTCTTGTGTCTTCATACACATTGTTACAGTGATTTCTACAGATGATTCCTTTTGTCAAGGAGCATAGTTATATCAAGAAAAGGATCGATACAACTGTGACACCAATTATTGCTACAGTGGCAAGAACTGAATTCTGATCAAATGCTTTCTGCAAGCTGCCTGCTCGTGAGAAATGCTGGAAAGCCAGAAAACAAGAGATCGCTAAAGAAAGGATAGCCCCTTCTTGTTTCCCTCTGCATGTATATGAATTCAATAAGTTCGACTAATGAAAGAGAAAACCTTGATCACAAGACATTAACATTCGTAAGACTCTAACCTTATGCTCATAACTTGATATGGCGCCACAATCACCAAGAGTAATGCTATAAATGGCAGCTCAAGTTCACCTATAAACAAGGCATTTTTAAGAATTACAAACAAAGGCATGTAAATGGCAGTTGAACAGAAAAATCCAGTACTGGAATTCGATAGCTTATAACCTAACCTACTTGAAGACAAATACAAACCTGGGAAAGAGAAGAACAGTCGAGTAAGAAGCGCCAGGAATGCTGCCCAGATGCCATACTCACCCCTGCAAATCAGAAGCAGGATTTTTAAGTTTAATGACTTCAAGATGGGCTATATGATCATGCCAAGTTCTCTCATCCATCATAACGGAAAAGAACGGAACAAAATCCACAAGAATTGGTGAATGGCAAGGTATCATAAAGCCAGCCATGAAGAAAAAGCTTACTTCATCCAGGAGACAATGCCCACAGGTGCTTGTAGAGCGAATAGTGGAACAACAAAGGACTTATGAATACCAGTACCCCTTGTAAGCATCAATGCACTACAAAAATAAAACACCATTCAGTATAATAACATCGAACTTGCACAATCATCTATCCTAATTTCACTTCCGCACATGATTCCAAGACAGTGAAAACAAGTATAACACAAGCTGGAATTCATGAAAATGCTACAACATCCGAAATGGAGCTAAAACTTCTAAGGAAATTCACAGATCAGCATTTTTCAACAGTTCGATGAGAGTGAGAGATCAATCATACACGCAAGAAATTGTGGAGATCCATTGTAGATTATGAACAGACAACATCGGAGCGGCATAACAAACCACACTCGATCCTCTCTTCCGCCGCTTCTCAACCTTGGCCGACACTGAAGCCGTTCGCTGACGATCAGACGATAACCTACCAACCAAAACGAATCAAACAAAAACCAAATCCCAAGTGTTTGAGAATTTGAAATCGCGTGTTGTTAGAGTATCTATATATATACCTTAGCGGATTGAAGGAAACATCAATCGCACTGTGACTTAGACCGGAGAGATTCGAAATGCGAGGCCGCCGGAGTTTTAGAGAGAGACAGGGTTTGTGGTGGTGGAGAGAGACGATCCAGGACGATGAGAGACAGAGACTCGCCATTGTATTTGTTTAGTAAGGGCCTCAGTGCGTTCAAACGTTGCGGTTGCAGGAGATTGCAGAAGCTGGCGATTGTGGTTTGAAGCCGTATTAATCGTTTTGAACAATTGGTTTAGCGGTTTAAAATTGGTGTGTTTGCGGGAGGTTTACAATTGGTTGACCAGCGGGTGCAATAGCGGTTAGAACATAATAAAATATAATATATAATATATAAATGTTTAAAAACACCAAATTTTTTATTAAACTTGATTTATAATTAAAATTTACTAAAAAATATTAAAATAATTATTCAAAAAACAAATAAATTTTATATTGAAATACTTATTTCTTTATACATTTGGCTTTTTACCAAAAATTTAATCAAGTAATTTGATAAATGACAAAACATATGCTTTAGATCATAGATCTTTTCTCTTTTCTCTTTTCTCTTAGATCGTGGGTTAGTAGTTGCATCGATAGGAATAGTCAATGAGAGTTGAAAAGAGTCACTGGTGATTTGTTTTAATATTTTTCACAAATAATCTTATTTTCTTAAATTTCTAACGAAATATTATATTTATTTAGATTTTTTTGAACTTATGTACGATATGCCATTAAATTTACATCAAGTTTTCCAGGTTATTGTTAATTGGAATATTATTTTCTTCTAATTGTTTATTTTATAATCTCTACAATCGTATCCGTACTTCATTTTTTCCATCTTTAATGAGTAAAATGGTTAGACAGAAGATATAACAAAAAAAATTCATTATCATTATTTAAAGTTTTTACGCAAAAAAAATATATATATATATATTCGAACCGCAATCGCCCGCAACCACAAACGGTTGCGGGAAACAGCTTTTAGAATTTAGTGGTTTGAAGTAGTTGGAAGCGATTAGGAGCAGTTTGTGTGATTGGTTCTAATCGCTAGCAATCGCTACTATCCGCAAACGCAACGTTTGCGGAAAACCAGTCAACACCTAAGTAGTAACACGGTGGTGGAAAAATGACGGAGTGATCATTCCATTAAATATTAATAATCGTTTTAATACATGATCGTTACATGGACGGTGTAGATTTCGCGGCAAATACTTCAAAGAATCTGAAATCTCCACCGTTGTTTGGTATCAAATCCAATGTAGGATTCCACGTCACCTTTAAAATATCCCAATTCAATTCAACAGAACATGGCAAAATATTTTAATATCCCATGAATTGTTTTAAAAATCATCCTTATATAATAAAACCGAAGTACACAACATTTTTTTGTAGACTATATAATAGATATATTTATGATTTTTTTGTTATAAACTTGTAACATAGATGTATTATAATATACGGGTTAGTCTGATTTTTGGTAAGTAAAGATAGTATGGATTTAGTTAATTATAGTAACATATAAATCAATTATAGGTAACATTTAAAAGATAAGAAATTCTCTCAACCGAATTAAAACAAAAATATGTAGATTCTTCTTTCACATTTATTTTATTTTATGTTTAAATTATTTTAATTTTTTTATCTAATATATTTAGTTAATAAAATTTATGATTTTTTCTACATATGATGTAATTTAAATTTTTTAAAACAGACATATATTGCTCAACTGATGAATAAAAAAAATATACAAAATGTCCTGCATCACCTAAGAAACCTAGGCAAAGATTCAAAGTCATATTAATAAAAAGAGACCAAAATGATTTTGAATACGAATGAGCAGAAACCTTGATTTATCAGGCATTGAAATTAAAAATTGTATGCATTTTATTATGGTTCTTTATTTTAAAGAATTTCAACTTTTAATAACTTAAAAAATTCAAATTTATAACTTTTTAAAATTTTTAAAGATTATTAATATTTCAATTATTAAAAAATTTATCTTTTTATAAAATGTTTAAGATATGAATAATATCTAAATTTATAAGAAGTTTAAATATTATAAGTATTTCAATTTCTAAAATAATAAAATTTATTCAAACATTTTAAATTTTAATAATATATACGAATTAAAATATCACATGATGGGTTATATGGCAGGACATGTTTGAGTTGATATTAATAAAAAATAAATTGTCATTAATTTTGTTCTACACGGGTAAAATATCATCTCATTATTTTGTGAACTTTTTAAAAACTTTAAAAATTATTAATATTTCAATTATTAAAACATTTAATTTTTATAACTGTTTAAGATATTAATAATATTTAAACTTTATAAGAAGTTCAAATATTATAAGTAGTTCAATTTCTAAAAAAAAAACTTTATTAAAACATTTTAAATTTTAAAAATATATTTAGATTTTTATGAAGTTTTTATGTGGTATACAACGAATTAAAATATCACACGACGAGTTATATGGGTAGACATGTTTGAGTAAATATTAATAGAAACTTAAAATGTCATTAATTCGGTGCTACATGGATAAAATATCAATTCATTATTTTGTTAACAATATGAATATTAGATTAATAGACTTATCTAATTAAATTGATTAATTAATACTGTAACAAAATAATTAATATGCGGTATAGTGTAGTTTAAGTCATATAATTAACAAACAAAATACAATATATAATTTGAAAAACTAAACAAATCAAATAAAATTAACAAACATAAATTAATATTTTTATCAAATAACTTAAACTGCAGTTTACCGCGGGTCAAAATCTAGATCTACTAAAATAGATCTTATAAAATAGATGTTATTTTCATAAGTTATATTCAACATATGATTTCATGGTATAGTGTTTGAGCAAAAAAAAAAATTTTAACAAATAAAATAATCATATATATACCAATTTAAATAAAAATTACAAAATAAATAGTAATCGGTGCTAGAGCACCGGTCCAATTGGTTTATTTTGATATTACGTTTCTTTGAAAAAAAAATAGTAAAGACCAAAGCATCACATCAATGTATCAGCATTTACAGCACATTGGTACAGAGATTTTTTTACGGACGAGCTAATTAAGTTTATAACAAGAAAAGAAGGGATACGACTGTGACACCAATAATGGCTACAGTGGCAATAACTGAACTCTTCTCATATGCTTTCTCCAAGCTGCCTGCTTTTGAGAAATGTTGGAAAGCCAGAAAACAAGAGATTGCTAATGATATGATTGCTCCTTCTTGCCTCCCTCTGCAAGTTATTAATCAATCAAAAAAAAAAAATTATTAATCAATCTCAGATTAAATATAACCTTGATGATGATCACAACAAAACGTTATATTCTTTAAGAGATGATTCTAACCTTATGCTCATAACTTGATGTGGCGCCACAATCACCAAGAGTAATGCAATGAACGGCAGCTCAAGTTCACCTATAAACAAAGGCGTTTTATAAGACTTACCATAATTTCATAGCCTGTAACCGAACCTACTTAAAGACGGATACGAACTTGGAAAAGTTAAGAACAGTCGAACAATAAGCGCGATGAATGCTGCCCAAACGCCATATTCTCCCCTACAAATTAGTTTCAGAAGTTTAAATCAATAACTTCAAGATGGCTGTGAGAGCATATGCCAAGTTCTCTCACGTACGTATAGAATAATAACAAAACAAAAAGAGAAACTGCATAACAAAAAGCAACAAGCATTAAAAGGCTTACTTAATCCAAGCGACAATGCTCGATGGTGTGTGTAGAGCGAATAGTGGAACAACAACAGACTTTTGGATACCAGTACCCCTTGCAAGAATCAACGCACTATATATATAAAAGAAATTAACACCATGATTAGAATAATCTTTGTTATAGTTCTGACATTAATTAATTATATATGAAACAGAGGAAACTACACAATCATCCATTGCAATTCTCTTCAATGTAACATGTAACACATCATTACATTTTTACACCAGCTTTATATATGTGTTAAGAAAGTAAATGAGAGAGAAAGAGGTCATCTCATACATGCAAGAAATAGCTGAGATCCATTGTAGATTATAGACAGAAACCGGAGAAGCATAACACACCAAGCTCGATCCTCTCTTTTGCCGTTTCTCAACCCTTGTTGACACCGTAGCGGTTCTGATTCGATGACGATCAGCCAACAACCTAACACAAAAACGACTCGTAACAATTTAAAAGCTATACTGTTTGAGAGTTTTGAAACCGCGTGTTTCTTCTGGTGAGATCTCTATACATATATACCTTAACGGATTGAAGGAAACAGAACCCGTAGTAGCGTGACCTATACCGGCGGAGAGACCTGATGAACGAGGCCGGAGTACTTTTAAAGAGAGAAAAGATTTCTGGTGGTGGAGAGAGACTACTCGGGACGATGAGAGACAGAGACTCGCCATATGTATTGTTTAGTAGCACGATGGTGTGTGGTGTGGTGTGGTGTGTGGAAGGATGACGGAGTAATGGTTCTGTTAAATATGATGGTTACGTGGGACGTGTGGATTTCGTGGCAAAATGCTTTTAAAAGTGGAGCCTAGTGTACACGTGACTGGAAAACGAGAGTCCTTCACTATCAAACAAAGAATCTTTGAATCTCCACCGTTGGAATCAACTCAAATGCAAATCCACTGCACCTAGGAATAGGATGATTCCATGTCAGCTTTAACATATCTAGTTCATGGCACAAAAATTCATGTCGATCAAAGATAATCTTAATTATTTTTGTGTTTTAAATATATATTTTATAAACACTTATTTAAAGTTTACAATTAATTAATACAAAAATACTGTCATAACTCAATTGATTATTTTTACTTTGGGTTTGAAACTTCTCTTTTCTACGAAAAATATTCGAGTGATAAGCCAGTTTTTGATGCCGACATAAGTCCTTCAGTTTCAACCTTTCAATCATGTTCTTTGATTTCAGCCTTTCATGTACGTTCTTTTATTTTTTTGCTATATCCTTGTTTTTTTGTTATTATATTGATAAGACTTAGACTTTTTTTATCAATGGCTTTGATTGGTGAACACAATTAAAACAGTACAAAGTTGTACAACTTTGATTTTTTACCAATCACAAAAGCTTTATTAAAATCTTTATTCTCAGATTTTTGATACAACTTTCATCAGTGGCGGAGCTAGGCATTCAATTCATCAGAGTCAAAATATAATTTAAGAGGTCAATTGTGTTATCAATTTTTTTATAAGGATCAATTCTGCTATTTTATCAGGGTCAATTTGATTTTTTTCCTAAAAATTCAACTAAACTTAAAATTTCACCAGGGTCAATTGACCCACATGCTTCTACCCTAGGTCCGCCCATGGCTTTCATGAACATCTTTTTCTTACAGTTTTGCACTATTCCGTAACATCTTACGGTTCTAGCTTACAGTTTTTCTGTACAATTTTGGATACATTACCAATAGGACCCAATAAAAAAAATACACAAGACTGAAGGAAAAAGAAAAAAAAAATCTAGAAAAATACAAAAGATTTGAGAGTACTCTTTTTTTTGTTACTGTACAAATTGCCAAAGCTTATAATAGAAGTAACAAGAGTTACAACATAATACCCACATAAAACCGAGTATTCATGGTTTTTTCCTTTTTACATATACTCCATGGAACCAAAAAAAAACATGAAGAAAGAAACGAAAACAGAGTAAATACTCTCCGACAGCTGCAGGCAGCATTTTCAAACCTGCAAATCGAAAACACACTCTGCAGGGTGCTGCATCAGCGTCAGTTAACTCTGCCTTTTCACCAATATGTACGGTTAAAATTAGTACTTAGGAAAAAAAAACAGCCATATTACAACACTCAAAGTCCTCTTTAACTCTTATGTCAGCTTCTCTCTCTGCCATCATCATCGAGCTGAGAGTCAAGGAGATCCACATTCTTAATTTCCTCATCAACAACCTATAAAAGACAAAAACAAAAACACCATAACAAGTCTTAAGATCATATCTAACCACAATGCAGGCAGTATTAACATCCTTCAGGATCATCTGGATTGTAGTTGTTTCAGATCAAAGAGTGATGTTTTTACCTGTTCAACAGTGTCTGGATTGTTAGGGGTGTCGAAGATAATAGGACGACAACGCATATCTTCATTCATCAAGCTTGAGTTCTGAAAATGGGCTATAAGGGCAGATTTTCCTTGTATCCGAGCATATGCTAGTGAAGCTACTTTCTCACTGTTAAACTTCTCCCACTTCTTCCCGTTAAAAGCCTGCAAAAATGGATGTTTCTGTTAATTCGTAATCCAAGTGATCTTAACTATTAATTGAAAATTGGAGAGACAAAGGATACCTCATAAAATGGAATGATGAGTTCTGGAGAGAGCATATTGATGAATGCATAGCCAACATTGCATTTGTTCTGCAAACCAAACAGTTATTAACCGTGCGTTGTAGTATCAGTTAAGTGAATTTGTAACTTCGAATTCCTAATGAATCTTTACCTTAAAATCAATGGGCAAATAGAGAAAGTTGTAAGTCCCTTGGTTCTTCTCATCAATCGCAGCTAACAACATCTTTGAGGTGTATCTGTTGATAACATCATGAAAGAAACTCAATTAGGAATCAGGCTGTACCGTATAAGTAACAATAAAGAAAAGAAAAGCTTACTTGTTTGGAATGTTTTTAATCATCAAGGTGGTTCGAGAATCCTCTCCTTTAAGAATTTTTTCCAAATCAAGTTGAAACTGTTTCCTGCTTTCAACTTGGATCGAATTGTTCTCGACTCTACGAGGCCTTCCATTTTCATACAAACCGTCAAAGCCAGAGGTGACCCGTCCTGGGTTTAGACCGCTGCTTAAGAACATGGGGGAGAATCTCGGTGAAGACATCATTCTGTAACTTGAAAACCCGTTTTCAGCCATGCTTCCAGGGTTCATGATCCCATTATTTGTCATTTTTGACGGGAAACTTCCACCGTTGAGACCCATTCCACTCATTCCTTGAAGACCAACACTGTTCATGAATAAAGTGTCCTTTGAAGACTCTGGGACGAATCCAAAATGCTTTTCTAGAGGAACACCAGATGGTGCAGACCCAACATGGAAGTGATGATGACTACGACTTTGATTCTGATGCTGATGCGGAAATGGAACAGATCGGTCTACCCGAGCTGAGAAGAGTGGATTTCCAGTGGATGATGTTGACCAAACCGAGGAACTTGAAGGTTCAGAGCGTGTATTAGGACTTCCCCAGAGAAACTCTGAACCTGACAACGTCTCAATTCCACCTCCATTTGAGATCAAAGGACCAGAAGGAGAGAGATTTCCGGTGTACTTGTTATCCAGCTTTGGCTCTTGGAACAAAGGTGATGACTGTTGGAAGACGTTGCTACCAATTTGAGCCCTGCCAATGGGTGCAAGCTTCGAGCTTGGTCCTTGTGAATTTAGAGCAGACGCCAAACCAGACAAGTGGCTGTTCCTTGTAGGACTTAACCCGAAAACTGGTGACCTGCTAAGTACACTTTGAAGTGGACTACCCTCCACAGGACTATTCAGCAGCCAGTTACCTGCCACCAAATCAAACAGTTTTAGCCTTTGAGGATGTCAAAATTACAATTTTGTTTAAAGAGAAGCATATACAAATATACTCACTTGGAGGAGAGTTCGCCATGGGTGAACCAATCATAGGTAGGTAATGCAAATCATCGTTTTCAAGTTCTTGGTTAAGTTGCAACATCAGGCTAGTAGAGCAAATAATAAATGGTCAGACGTAATAAATATAATGGCATTAATTATTGTATGTAACAGATCCAAGAAAGATACAAACCTTCGACGAGCTCCACCAGGGCGACTAGGTTCAACCTTTATACGTTTTCCTGCAATCTCACACCTGTTTAATGCCTTCAATGCTGCTTCAGCACCTCGAACATCATAAAACTCGACGAATTTGTGATGCCTCTTATGTGGTGTTTCTCTTATCTGGTTTTCAGGAGGAAAAAAAACAGTACTTAAAATGGATGTTTTTCTTTCTTTCAAACCAGCTCCACAGTATCAAATACGCTGTTTGTCATAAAAAATATACAGAAAGATATCTATTACCTCTTTGATCTCGCCATGTGCACCAAAAATACCATGCAAGTCATCATTAGAAATTGAAGGATCCAGGTTAAAAACCACTAATGTCCCCTGATTCATATCCTTCTCAGATGGATTATCCTACAGAAACACAGGAAAGAGGTACAATAGAAGCAAATTAGAGCTGCAACAAGAATCGTTGACAGTAGTGTTAAAAAAGAACCACTAGCAAACCTTGGGAATTGAGAAGTGAATATCCAATTTTCTCCGTCTTAAAGGCTTATTCTGTAAAGACCGCATAGCCATTCGAGCAGAACGAATGTCATAATAAGATATCATGACAAATCCCCTATGCTTACAAGTAGTATAGAGCGTTCTAATGTCACCGTATTGCTGCCACATCATAAAAACAAAAAAAAACACAAAACATAACCCATCAGTGTCTGTAGAGTAAGTTTGTTAAAACAAATCCAACAGTGTCAGGTCAATTTTAGTTGAAGTTACCTCAAAGAGAGTTCTGAGTTCAGAGTCCTCTACATTACTGTTAATATTCCGGACAAACAATGTTCTCGAGGGGTGTTCACCGTAAGGATGCTCACCAGCAACAGTGCCAGCACCATTTTGAATATTAAATGGCGGAATTGCGTTTCCACCAAGACTTGAAAGGGACAATCTTGGAGGACCAGTCATGCTCAAGTTGTCCCTAAAATCAGTGTCAAGTTCCATTCCTCCTCCACTACCAAAAAGATCGAAATCATCAGCATCTGGTAGCTCGCCCAGTTCAAGTTCATCCATCATCCCTGTCAATAGATCTTCTTCATCAGGAAGCAGGTTTCCAATGGAATGAGATTCAACGTCATCAACACTTTCGTGAAACTTGTTTGCACGAGAAACAGCCGTATCATCTATCCTTGAGAAACTATCTCTGTTATCAATCATTTGAACTGCAAAAAAAAGCAAACTTTGTAAGCTAAAGAGAGGAAGATATGTATACGTCCCCATATGTAAAGATCTAAGGGAATTTGGTTAGTACGTTTTCCATGGGGAAGAACAGGTAAAGAACTGGAGAACAAAGTAGCATCGCTGGAAGGATGATGGTGACGACCAAAGCCAGGGAGGATTCCCCAAGCTCCAGCCTCAGCTTCGTGTGGTATATCCATTTCAGTAACTTCTTTCTTTGATCTGTTTGCAAAGTAAAAAAAAAAAACAAACCCATCAGCTCACATTTATAATATCATATTCAAACTGGAACCAAATACATAAAAAAACTTCACAGATCAGATATACTATAAGTTAATCAACAAGATAACAAGAGTGAACAACACATAAGAAATCTCAAGTCATGTGTAGAAAAATTAACATGCAAGCAAGAAAGATTGATCCAAGGAAGAAATCAAAATAAAAAAATCAAAGAAAAACAGAACTGCTGCTTGGTAAAAAAAAAAAAACACGAAACTATGCTCCGATCATCAGAAGCTAAAACCTTTTTTTAAAGTCACAGTAATGATCGTAATCGCCGACATAAACAAAAAGAGCAGAAGAAACCAATTTAAGAAGAAGGGGTTTAGACTTATATAGACAAAAACCCAGACCAAAAAAGAAGCAATCAATAGGCGAAGAAAAAACATCAAAAACCCAGAAATCAAAATGGGAAAAAGTGAAGAGTTAAAAAAGAGAGAGAGAGAGAGAGAGAGAGAGAGAGTTAATACCTGAAAAATGTGCAGTTACCAAAACACCGACGACGACGATGATCACCGATACAAACGAAGCATGAACAAGAGAGAAAAAGAGAAGAATCTCTACCAACCAAACACAAATAAACCCCCCCACAAAGCACAGAAACAACAAAAATAAAATTAGAGAGAAGAAGGAAGAAAATTTGGACTTGTCTCTTTCATTTTTTTTTGTTTTTTTTTCTGGGGGTTTAATAGAGAAGAGAGAGAGAGAAGAAACAACAGTAATAATATGAGAGGAAGAAAATAAATTAAAAAAATTGAGAGAGAGAAAGGATTGAGAATGATTGATGTGTCTAAAGGAGGTTTTTTTTTTCTTAACTGTATTTAAATACATTTTTTGAGTCCGATTTTTTTTTTTTTTTGTATTTTTTAACACTTTTTTTTTTTCAATTCAATACACCTTTTTTATAATAATCAATACACTTTTTTTTTATTTTTCAATTCAATACACCTTTTTTATAATAATCAATACACTTTTTTTTTAAACAAATAATACACTTTTTTATTTTTATTTTTACAAGTAAGTATGATTTTGACACTTCCGTGTTTATCTCTGTTATATAATCTTTTCAGTAACTCTATCCATAAATATGTTGAGATTGAGTATTTTATTTTGTCGTATCATTCTTTTTTATTTTTTTTAATCCTTACACATTTACTACTGTCTAATGTAATGGGATAACTAATGGATATCCCAACTAAATATTTTCGATTCGTTTGGTATGTACAATATGTATCTTTACGAAATTTTAATCCATGATCGCATTTCCATATTTCTTATTGTTTCAGGTTTACATGAAATTTTTTGACAAGAGATTATCCAAATATCCATATAGTATAAGATTAGATAAACTTTTGTTTTGAGCAAACTAAAAGTTAATGTATATCTTAATCTTTAACAACTTTAATTTTTGAAAATATATAATTGATTGGCTTTAAAAAGTTTCAAATCATACCCATAAATTCTTCGTAGCTTTTTACATTTTTTTTATGGCAGTTGGATAGAAACGGAGTCAATATGTTTGCTTAATTTGACTGAGTATTATCCAAAGGAAATAGAATACATATTGTCGAACAGCGGATGGAGTCAACGACTCACACAACCTCTATTAAAGTTTTGGGTAATATTATTAGATAGCAGAGTAAAATAAAAAAAATACCACAATAATAATTTTTTATAGGAAAATATTATAGGACCTATATTTTTTTAAAAATAAAAAAACACAATCAATTTTTTTTTTAGTGTCAGATAGAAAGAGTAAAAATTTGGTGTGATTTCTTAAAATAACATGTAATATTTATATTTTACATGTTATATTGAACTAAATAGCTTTTGATTGTAAACCCAAACCGACAAATAATCTCGTTTTAATTATAAAATCTAAACTCTAACCATCTCATATGTGAACCCAAACCGACATATAATATGTGAACCCAAACCAACATATAATTTCGTTCTAATTGTAAAATCTAAACCCTAACCATCTCATTTGTGAACCCAAACCGACATATAATATGTGAACCCAAACTGACATAATTTCGTTCTAATTATAAAATCTAAACCCTAACCATCTCATTTGTAAACCCAAACCGACATATAAATTCATTCTAATTGTAAAATCTAAACCCTAACCATCTCATTTGTAAACCCAAACCGACATATAAATTCGTTCTAATTGTAAAATCTAAACCCTCACCATCTCATTTGTGAACCCAAACCGACATATAATTTCGTTCTAATTGTAAAATCTAAACCCTAACCATTTCATTTGTAAACCCAAACCGACATATAATTTCGTTCTAAAAAAATGACATGATATTTAAACAAATAACATGTAATATATGAACACACTATCATATCAATGATAGTTACTTAATTCTTTTTCATTTTTTGATATCTAGTGCATATTCCCTAAAATTTATACAGTTTAGTGTAACATCATACATAAATACATACGATAAACTATAGAAATAATAGAATCACCCGGCATTGATCTTATACCCCATACCCAATCATCAAATAGACTTATATTTGACCAAAAATGCTACATCTTTATGATACGTGACCAGTTGGTTAGATGGAATTTATTTCAAACATACTATATAGTATTAGTTTTTTTATTTTCCCCTATATACAGTAAAACCTCTATAAATTAATATTCTATAAATTAATAATCACTATAAGTTAATAAATTTTGCTGGTCCCAAGTCGGGCCAGTGTAAAAATTAACAATATTCGATAAGATAATAAGATAATAATTTTTTTGAAATCTCAATGTAAAATATGGTCCCAATAATATCATAAATTAATAATCATGTAAATTTATATATATATATATATATACTGATATAATAGTGTATGTTTCTCCTAAAACTCATTTCTATAGAACATTTGTAATGTTGTATTTTCAAACTATAATGATATCTCTAAAATATTTTATAACATGTCATACAAATAATTAAATTTTAAAGTTTTAATTTTTAGATATGCATCATTTACAATTTGATAATTAGACAGATTATTAAAATATGAGAATTAATATTATTATTATTCATAAATTTGAATTTATATATGTCATGTGTATAAGTCAATTTGTTTATAGTATTTGTAATTTATTGTCAACAATGCATTATAAATATTACAAGTTCAACAATGCATTATAATTTATAATAATCAATACACTTTTTTTTTATTTTTCAATTCAATACACCTTTTTTATAATAATCAATACACTTTTTTTTTAAACAAATAATACACTTTTTTATTTTTATTTTTACAAGTAAGTATGATTTTGACACTTCCGTGTTTATCTCTGTTATATAATCTTTTCAGTAACTCTATCCATAAATATGTTGAGATTGAGTATTTTATTTTGTCGTATCATTCTTTTTTATTTTTTTTAATCCTTACACATTTACTACTGTCTAATGTAATGGGATAACTAATGGATATCCCAACTAAATATTTTCGATTCGTTTGGTATGTACAATATGTATCTTTACGAAATTTTAATCCATGATCGCATTTCCATATTTCTTATTGTTTCAGGTTTACATGAAATTTTTTGACAAGAGATTATCCAAATATCCATATAGTATAAGATTAGATAAACTTTTGTTTTGAGCAAACTAAAAGTTAATGTATATCTTAATCTTTAACAACTTTAATTTTTGAAAATATATAATTGATTGGCTTTAAAAAGTTTCAAATCATACCCATAAATTCTTCGTAGCTTTTTACATTTTTTTTATGGCAGTTGGATAGAAACGGAGTCAATATGTTTGCTTAATTTGACTGAGTATTATCCAAAGGAAATAGAATACATATTGTCGAACAGCGGATGGAGTCAACGACTCACACAACCTCTATTAAAGTTTTGGGTAATATTATTAGATAGCAGAGTAAAATAAAAAAAATACCACAATAATAATTTTTTATAGGAAAATATTATAGGACCTATATTTTTTTAAAAATAAAAAAACACAATCAATTTTTTTTTTAGTGTCAGATAGAAAGAGTAAAAATTTGGTGTGATTTCTTAAAATAACATGTAATATTTATATTTTACATGTTATATTGAACTAAATAGCTTTTGATTGTAAACCCAAACCGACAAATAATCTCGTTTTAATTATAAAATCTAAACTCTAACCATCTCATATGTGAACCCAAACCGACATATAATATGTGAACCCAAACCAACATATAATTTCGTTCTAATTGTAAAATCTAAACCCTAACCATCTCATTTGTGAACCCAAACCGACATATAATATGTGAACCCAAACTGACATAATTTCGTTCTAATTATAAAATCTAAACCCTAACCATCTCATTTGTAAACCCAAACCGACATATAAATTCATTCTAATTGTAAAATCTAAACCCTAACCATCTCATTTGTAAACCCAAACCGACATATAAATTCGTTCTAATTGTAAAATCTAAACCCTCACCATCTCATTTGTGAACCCAAACCGACATATAATTTCGTTCTAATTGTAAAATCTAAACCCTAACCATTTCATTTGTAAACCCAAACCGACATATAATTTCGTTCTAAAAAAATGACATGATATTTAAACAAATAACATGTAATATATGAACACACTATCATATCAATGATAGTTACTTAATTCTTTTTCATTTTTTGATATCTAGTGCATATTCCCTAAAATTTATACAGTTTAGTGTAACATCATACATAAATACATACGATAAACTATAGAAATAATAGAATCACCCGGCATTGATCTTATACCCCATACCCAATCATCAAATAGACTTATATTTGACCAAAAATGCTACATCTTTATGATACGTGACCAGTTGGTTAGATGGAATTTATTTCAAACATACTATATAGTATTAGTTTTTTTATTTTCCC